>NC_060157.1:27613314-27709963 GCF_021292245.1 Micropterus dolomieu | reverse complement strand
TAGTTTTTTCTGGCCTGGATAAATTCTTGTAATACATGGGGATGGGGTAAGTGTGATATATAAGTGAGTGTTAGTTCGAAAGGACTCTTAGAATGTACAGAAAGAAAAAGAGAGAAAGTGGCTTTAATGAAACTTGAGTTGCAAGAGCTCTGGAATTATGTCCTCAAAACAATATGAGAACATGAGAATTATGTCCTCAAAACAATATGAGAACATAATGGTGATGGTACTTGGTATTCTGTGTCTTATCCCTGTTTAAGAAAGAAAACTGTTTTGTAGCTGAGAAATAGTCTAATTTTGATTAATAACACTGGCTTAATGAACCAGGGCTCCTTATGTATTATACTCTACACACTGAGGTGTTTTCTCAGGGTTTTTTAGGGTGTTGATGACCAGTCATCATCCTCACAAGAACTCCTGGGATAAAGATGGCATTACTGTGTAAGGGGCCATCGGATATTCAGATATTCATGTGATTTAGGTGCCATCTTAATAGCCTCTATGAGGGTTATTAACTGGGCCTCTCTGGAGCATGATTAACCTAATTTGTAGTGAAATAGGCTGTGTTGCTTCTCTGAGATCCTGTCCTCTGGAGACTTGAGTGTGTATGTGTGTGTGTGTGTGTGTGAGTGGATATCGTAAATACCCTGTGCTCAGCAGTCTGTTAAATCCAGAAGGACCAGAACAGGTTGTCCCTGTGAAATAGCGTAAGATACAAAACAGACATGCAGGCTGGTTGATCTGACCATCCTGGAAAACACAACCGAGAGAGAAAGACAAGAGAAGAGAGAAACTTACTGCTGCTAAGGACAGGTGGAGTGGAAATGACTTGTCATTGATGGGCATAGCAATTAGTAGAGAAGAGACATAGGCCGAATTGGACCATAACTGCCACTGTAAAGTTCACTTTCCCACCATAACACATAACTGCACAGAGGATGCTTGAAATGAGAGCTCTGGAGTTCAGCACATATAACTTTTGGAAAATGAGAATTGAGATTTGAGAATTATAAATTAAGGTGAAGTTATGGCAATGCGTTTTGCTGTATTTTGCTCGGTTTTCTTTGAACTCACTCATGAGCAACGCATGAAATTCAAGTCCAAGCTCCCACTATGCCAGCAGCCCTCAACCTGATTGGGTTTAATGACCAGCTTGTCCATTTTGGGCTACATGAGAAAGTGTGTGTTTCTATTGCACTGAAGCACATCCATCCCACAGAGTGAAGGAACTAACTGCACAGAGCTCATACTTGATTCATGTAGTGAGCTTTTGCTGGATCAATACTGCCTCCACAACGGATCAGATATATCTGTCATGGCCCTTCCCACTAACTGGCCATCTCCAGCCATGGGGGGTGACTCTCAGCAGGCCACTTTCCACTAAAATACTTCATAAATGAACAAAAGAATGCCCCCCCCCCCCCAACCCTCTTTATTTTGTTCCCAGCTACTCAGTTGTAATTGATGTGCATTGAGGCTTAGGCCGAAATAAAAACTTTGACAGTGAGGGGCTGAGTTGATTGGAGTATTGTCCGGTTCGTCTGATCCTTGTTTTTTTTCACCCTATTCCCATGCTCGTTACAGCCCTGCTTATCTTTCTGAGCATGTGGGTCATGCACACTGTAGTGGAGGACATTGTGCAGTGGGAGTAATTAATGGGATGATGCAACACCCTTGGCTGTTGCATCTTAGTCCCCCTCTAAACCACACACATACCCACGCTCTACCCACCCCACACTTTTTCTTTTTTGCTTGTTTGCCAACCTCAGCAATGCAACAAACTTTTTTACACCACCTATAGTAGCAGCTGCTGCAGCTCAGCCTTACAGGCATGGATGGAGTCTGTTTGTGTGCGTTTGTGTGTTGCACACTACCAAAACATTTGGAGGATTTCGTAGAATATTTGCTTCCCAGAGGCCTGCTGCACAGAAGCAATCCATAAATCTCTGGAACTCTTGTGAGAGCCAACTGTGGTATTTATCTTCCTAATACAGGATATCTACATAGGAGAGCTTAACTCCTACACCTCAGTGCCTGTATTCTTCAAAGCCACACAACCACATACGGCTGATATGTTTAAAAGAAACACAACAAATGCGTACAGATAATTCCAAACAATGGAGTTTCATGATGAAGCTATGTTCAGAGGTCAATTTACACAGGTACTGAACGGCAGCCCACTTGCATTCTCCCAAGGAAAAGGTCAAAACAGAAGATTTTTGAATCGACAAAGTTGATTGTCAGCATCCCCCACTGATGTTTCTGACTCATTGTGAAGTCATTTAGTTTGTTTACATGTTCAGCGATGACTTCTGAATAATAGCTCTCTCTCTCAACTAGAAAGACCACTACACTGACACACACACACACACACACACAGACATACATTGGAAAACAGGAAACATGGTGGGAAAAGGGAAACACAAGGGAAATAACTGAGGTTACGGCCAAAGCTGCAACACCTAAATATTGCATTCTGATTCAAAATAAGACAAAATAGGTGTTATAAAGGGTAATTCTAAAATGGATATTGTTTGTATGAGCCAGTTTATAGCAGAATACCTGAGTAATGTGTTTTCCATGGTGGTTGATCTGGATCTGGTGGTTGGTCTGGAGATGAGAGCAGCGGCTGTGAATATCTGGTCATTCTCAATGCTTATCACACTCAAGTTGATATCAGTGGCAAGTTACTCAGTTGGAGCAGGATCTAGGAGGGTTTAGCCACCATAATCAACAAATTAGAAACAAAATATAGTGGGAATAAGTGATTTGGTTCCGGTGTATCTTGACAATAGAGCTCGCCACCACAGAGCCATTTGCATGTGTGTATGTGAGTGTATGTGTGTGTATACATGCTGGGTTATATTTGCCCTGTCGCTTATCCTGAGAGCTTGAGCACACAGCGCCCTTCAGTTCCAACAAAGGCATGATTGCGGATGCAAATAGAGACTCAGACGTATCACAGTTCCTCCTTTTAGTGGACAGAGGTCGAACTTCCTCAGCTGTACTGCATGAAATGCAAATACTTCCACAACTGCAGTGCAAATGCAACCAACAATGAACACGTATCCTTATAATACACTACTAAATAAAATCAACATCATAATATCAACAAGCTCCATAAAAACACTAAATCCAACAATGAATTGATCCCAACACCTTGTCTGTCTAAAAACACATCAATGAGCCCCAGCGTTGTGCTGGACTGACATCTTCCTTCATTATCATGAACATGGTTTCTGTTCTTTAGCTTGAGTCAGTCTTACATATAGCGTCCTGTTGCAGAAAGTACTCATTTGTATCAAATCTGCATCTGAAATAGTCACCAAAAAATGCACTATATTCTGTTGTTTGAGTAACATTTGATAAAAACTACAGTCTATTTGGGAGATAATTTCACCTATTAAAATAAAATTCAAACTGTATATTTGTGACCCATAATTAAGGATTTACAATTTTAATTTCAATTTACAATTCTTTTTTGTTGAGAGTCACATACATACTGGGAAACTCACAAAGTTTGTGTGAGACGGACTTAAACATTGCTTGTTTGTTTTTCATTAGATTTGTTGACAGTGACGTAGTATTAACCTTTAATGCCACTTGGGGGCAGCAGAAAAAAGTTGTGAACACAACATTGACATGTAGTTTTCAGTGGCCACTAGCGGTGCGGTTTTACGATTGCAACCAGGTGTGTGCTCATAAAAGGGAGCGAGCATAATCCGAAACACAACAGCTTTCATACAGAGATCCCACAATCAACATGGAAACACCAGCTGTCGCTTTTCTCCAGATGTGTTCAAGCTCGGTTACTCAATGTTCTCGGCTTATACAGCAAAGCGAGCCGCATATTGGCACAATATTCACGGAAAAAAGGCAGTGTGACAGCGGATATAGACAGACAGGGAGACAGCTTCACACAACATGTTGGAAACTCAGGTAAACTCCCACTGCAAGGTTACAGTAATATTTTCATCAGCTTGAGGTTGAACTAATCCATGCTTGTTACATGTTGACGGTTTTCACCAACATCATCTGATTCTCTTTGGCCTGACAGGCTTCAGCACACCAGCGAGTCACTAACTGTCTAACCATTTGGTGCTGAGCCAAAATTAACGCAGCCTTCATTCTTTATGAGCCTTCATATACCTTGTGTTTGTTCTGCTCTGTGGACTAGATGCACACTGACATTCTGCTTTCTTCTGAGGTGCTGAAACATAGACGTCATGCTATTGTTGTAGGCTAGTTCAGTTTCAAAATAGACACACTATACAGGGTTTTCATGGACACTTTCTGTCGCTTTCTCTGCAATGTCAAATCACATCAGAGATGCTCTGATCTGTCATCCATACACTGTATAGTGTAAGCGCGTTGTGGGAAACTAATAATTAGAGCCTGACTTTTATAACAGCCGATTAATGACAATTAAAAAAGAAAGGGAGAGACAGAGCCTTCACGCATGTCGTGGTTGTCGCATAGTTTGCCCATCAGAGGGCGCTCTGCAACTCCCCTGTTCAAAACACTGCAGCACCACAAAACAAACCAATCAGCTGACCGGAATCTACCGGAGCATGCAGAACGAACAACGGAGAGTATGTGATCACGGTCATCTGTCAAGTGAAATACATAACTTAAATATATAATAATATATTAATAAAAGTAGTCCTCATCACTTCTGTCCTGAAAACATTCATGACCATACTTGCTTTTTCATTGCCCTCTCCCGGTTTCCTCCCGGGTCACAGTAGTATGTGTAATGTTGTGTGTGTGTGTAATTTGGTGAGTGGCGGAGGCTACGCTGTTGACATACTTTATTGTAGATGTATTTCAAAAACGGTGTGCAAGTTCTAGCAGACGTTCTCCCTAGTTCATCACTTCTAAATATTCTCTAAACATTGCTTACAGCAGCTAAGGATTCACATTGCTGAATTAGATTTGCCTCAAAACTTGCTAATAGCATGTTTATCAGTGGAAGAGTGCTAATGTTAATAAGTGGTTAAACTATAGTGTTTAACGTAGGCTGTTCTAAACAGGTCTGCGAGCCGCTTGTCCACAGTAACAGTCGGTATGTCGGAAATGATCAAACCAGAGGGGACATATAAATAAACAGGATCTACATTACATTAATCTGACGCTTTTATCCAAAGTAACTTACAATTGCTATACATGTCTGAGGTTAGTGGGTTAAGTGTCTTGCTTAGGGACATAATGGTGGATGGGTCACAGTGGGGAATTGAACCCAGGTCTCTCGGCACCAAAGGCGTGTGTCTTATCCATTGCGCCATCACCACCCATCTAACATGGCTTCCTAGCTAAAAAAACTTAGCTCCACTTACAAATGTGAAACGTTAGTGTGAAATCTCATAGTTGCAGGTCCTCAATGTAGAAAGTCAAGTAGATTTAGATGCATTCAGCCGCAGTGTTTCTTCTGGGTCACTGTATCATAGACGACATGTTTTAGCCGGATGGTGGCTGAAAAATGGTTTCTCGTAGCTTTGGATAGAATTACTGAGTGCTGGTAAATGGAGTAACTACATGTGAATATGCTACATTGAAAGTAGTCATTATGGCAGATTATGTGTACGGTAAAATACATTTGCTTATTCTCTCTCGCTCTCTCTGTTTATAGATGGCTGAAAAAGTTGCACATTCTAGCAGCAAATATTTATTCATGTGCATTGGTTTACATGTTCAGTTGTTGAGACTGTAACCATAGGCTTTTTTTTTTAACATAATCCATTCAGGAAAAGATATTAAAGCCCACGTACATAACAGCTTTCAATATTGGCCTGATCTAAGGGTAGTTTATTCAGGAAAGTTCTCTACTATCCAAATAATTTTCAAAATCAAAATATCGGCTTATAAATCAGCCCTTTTTCACTTTAATATCGGCATCTGGCCCCAAAAACCCATATCGGTTGGGCTCTACTAATAATTATCTGTGCAAAACACAGTGCGCTGTATATAGTTATACGGATTAAATGAAGCTTTGACGCAAATAATTTTAATTGATGATTTTTAGTAATCAAGTTACTGGACTTACTCAAAGAATCATTTCAGCCCTAGTCTGAAGTGCTGCCAAGGTACCATGTACTTCTGAAAAATATGCACCCAAAACATAAGGTTCAAACGTAAATCGTATCCCCCTGATCTTCCCTCAGGAATAAAAAAGCTATTGGAGCCTCATCCCTGAAAAGTGCTCTGCACAATGGGGGAAAAGAGAGTGGAATAAAGTGCCAAGCATAAGAAAAATGAGCAGAACTGGATTAAAATAACAATAGAGCATTTTGCTAATGGTTCATTTTGAGCTGCTGCCACAATATGATACTGTCTGTGAGAATTATGGTGGATAAGAAAGGTGCTGATGTCTCCAGAGAAGTCCTAATGCTTTTCATGTCGTACTGTGTGAGAGTTATTTGATAGCAGAAGTGCTGACTGTCATTCTTTCTCTCAAACGCGTAACACCTTATTAACACACATTAAGGCCTCCAGACAACTGTGATGAATTAGGCTTGGCTTTCCTTTAGCGAAGAATTTACCTTCTAGTCTGACAAAAAGTGAAACACTACTTCAACAATGTGCTAAAGTTTGCCTGCAGTGTCATAACAGAATCTATTGTGTCCAGGACTGTGGGCTGTATGCCAGTTAAAATGAGTTTTAAATGGTGTAATAGAACAAGCCCTGTACTTTCATAATTCATAAATATCCGATGTGCTGCACCATTCATCAAGTTTGCAGAGAATTTCTTTGAGAATTTTGTATTACTTCTGACATTTTCAATTTGCTTTTTCATTAACACTTTATTGAGTTTATTGGACTGGAAAGGCAGCTCGCCATATTTTTCATATGAATAACAAATTTCTCTGAGAAGTTCAGCCTTTGTAATGGCTGTATATTTTCCTAAATGACAGTTGGGTGTTTCTTTCAAACTGTATGCATGATTACACTCCCATGTGTGGATTTTATTTCCTTGTGCAAGTGGAGATGATTCCAGTCAATTTAGGCGCTCAAGAGACACTTAGATCACGCTGCACTGTAGCGCTGATCCTGTCAGGTTCAGTGATCGATGGATCAGTGTGGAAGGGTAATGAGGTGAGATCGGAACTTAATTTTACATACCATACTGTTGCATCAATAAATACTGTGATCCACTATGAAAAACAATTGTAACATACATTTAAATATTTAACACTATATACAAAAACTAACAGAAAATACTAATAGTAATATGTAACTTAAGCACTGCCTAGTGACCCCTAAGGTTGGAGGTGAAGGTAGAGTTAACAGGAAGTAAACAGACATGTAATTCATAAAGATATATGTCAACAATTAATTGAAATATTATCGAAATCGCATATGGCCAAGTACAATATCCAAATTGCAGGAGCTGCAATTTCTTGATGTAGGTGAAATGCGTCACAACATACCATTATAAATGAAGCATAGTGGTCTACAAATGCAAAAATTACATTTCCTACTAAAATTGTGACTCATATCACAATCGCAATATCTGTCATAATAATCGCAATATGATTTTTGTTTTTGCATATCGTTCCTCCCTGTTACACTTTGTAGGGTATTGTGCAAGATGAAATGTCAAATTATCACCAAAGCAGTATTTCAACAGTATTTACCTCTGGGAACCATTAATGTCTGCACCAAAATTCATGACAGTCCATCCAAAAGTTGTCCAGGCATTTCACTCTGGACCAAAGAAGTGGACTTACCAACCAGCTGCGTGGGACTAAAAATGATTTGCATGTTGAAATATCAGCAAGCTTTCTACCCCCATGGTTTCATTTGTTTGTTGTCCCCAGCGGGTGTAAAAACTATGTAAAAGGAGGAAGATCACCTGAGAGACAGGTTTATTAAAGGGAGCAGAATGGTCAGGAAATGTGTGTGTGTGTGTGTGTGTGTGTGTGTGTGAGAAAGTAAGCGTGTTTCTGGAGCTTGTTGAATTTTCCTCCCACATACTCCCTCACTCCCCTTGAGAGTTTTGCACTGGGCAAGTACTGCACAACATAAGAGCCTCGCTTTTGCTCTGTAATCTAAATTTCCCAACAGTCCCCAGCCCTATCATCTGCTTTACCCCATACATACACACAGCCGATGAAGCAGCAGTGCAAAATTAAAACATACAGTATATGGAGAAATTCAGTCTGTGACACAGAAGGAAGGTGAAAAGGCATCCAGTGTTCTCCAGTCAACATGTTCACAGTAGTATACAGTTGTGCTATCACTAGGGTGACCAGATGAGAACAGGTGAAATCTGGGACAGGGGTGTTGGGGTGGGTGAACAGTAAAACAAAACTCAACGCTAAAATTAATTATTTTTGTTCATTAAGTCAACTATTCGTCACTAGGCAACAAAACACAATGACTGTATTGTATGTGTGTAAATCATGATCTGTTATATACAATAAAATGAATTTTATTCACTTCATCAGTGCTGTGCCTGTCACATCTGTCTGCACAATGCGCGTCAGATCTCTCCTTCTCCGTGGCTGCCTGCACATACACTGCTTACTTTGCCGCTATAACAGCTATATTGACACAATGTCCAGACACCCTGCAGTCCCTGCTGCCAGCCAATGAAGAATTGGAATAGTGCCTATCTGTGCGCAACACCAAAAGAATGTTTCACAATGATCTGTATTTAATATTTTATTAGAGGATTACTAATCAAAACTCAGGTTTAGTCTGTTTTTCGGGACCACTGCTTTTTTCTTCCCCTATGCAGCTTAAACTTCTGTTGGATGCCATAAGAGCACCCTAGATTGCATCGAATTTAGGATTAGATCATTGTAAAGTTGTTTTATTGTCTTTATGATGTGCTGAAGTCTGTAGCAGTATTTGACATTCTGACTTATTAAAAAGTAAAAGGACATGATGATTCATGTTAACTGTTAAAAGAAGCGAATCCTCTGTTTCTTGGCTTTAGAAGTGTGGTAACAGTAAATATAAGGTTGTCAGTCTCAATCTCAATATATCGAAACTCTTTTACATAGTTCCCCATCAATCTCAGTCAAGGGCACTACAGACTTATTGCACTTAAAGTCACTCACCAAGTGGCAAGCTTCATAGTTGCCTAATAAACAATAACTAAACAATTGCAAAATGTTCAAATATTTAGCAGAGAAGAACATTGTGTAAAATATTCCACAGCTTCCTTTGTCAGACTAAAATGTTCTCAGACTAAAATGTCTACACATCGGCTGCACCCATGACAGCACGTGCCTCTGTTAACTGTGCTGTTAAGTCTAAATTTCAAAGTAGTAATTTGATCGTCTAAATTGTGAATTCTTATCTGAATTTATTCTCTAGTGGCAGGAAATAATAAAACCCCACACCGCAACCACCTCACAGTTGGTATTTGAAGGTTTGGGTTAATGTTTGGGTTAGGGCTAAGGATTGGGGTAGGCCGTCCAACTCAGCACCCTTTTGCCTCCTGAACTTCAGGTTGCCACCATACCTAGCTCTGTTGAGGTGGACACACAATAAGTGTAATCGCTGTGACATCACTCGGTCAACCTCGGTCCTTTTGATTCCTGCTCTGTGAATTTGTCAGTCACTATTTGAAACCTCTAAAGAAGCAAATGGTTTGGAAGAGAAACCTGTCTGAAAGTACATGCATTGTTCTCTTTTTTCGCTCTTCAGCGAGGGATGACACCCCGGCTTATTCTGCTGGGGAATCACAATTTACTGAAATAGTTTTTGAAAGTAAGATGAAAATGTGCAAAGTAAAATAAGATAAAACAAAATGTCCCATCCTGGTTTTAAAAAACAGTTTTCTGGCTGCATGATTTGCTTTTTGTCTGTTCTTCTCTAAGCCAAAGTATCACTTTAACCCTATGTAATAACCAAATAACCAGAAACATTGGCGAGATTGAGTATTGTCAGTGTGTTGTACCTTTGCTTATATTGCTTCTATTTCACAAAGAGAGCAGTCGTTAAGTTCAGTTGTTTAGAGTTTCCCTACTTGAGGCTGCCTGAGCTTTACAGTACATCTCTGCTGACCTCCTCTTAAAAACAGTGATTATTCTGGGTCAGATTCTCTTAAAGCTACATGCTGGAATTAATGGAACTGGGAAGGGCAGAGAAGGACTGTTATCATGCCCTTATTTCCTCAATACGCCGCAGTTGAGGCAAAAAAAATAATATTAGTTTTCCCTCACTAATCCCAGGAAGGTCAGTCATTTCCATAAGATGTGAATTTATGTTATGAAAGCGAGGCAATTACCAGCATATTAAAGGCGTTATTTACTGTACATCAGCACTGTGGTTTATGTTTTTTAGAGGTCAGTTTAGTCTTTGGGGAGATTAAGTGGCATTTTCAGCTCCCTAAAGCGTCATGCACTTGTGATTTTACTGTGATGCTAATATGGCATGAACCTTCCTCTGTTATTGAAAGCTTAGGTCTGTTGGCACCACACTACGTGATGTCATTTATGTATATTCATCAGGCTCAGCTGACCAAGCAGTGATCTGTGGAGCAGAAGATTTCCTGGACAGTGGAGAGGTGGGCTTACCGTAGACATGGAGAGTTCACTTAAGGCTCGTGCAGACACTACTTTCAGCGTCTGGCAGATCACCGTGCTGTTCAGACTACACAACTTGCCATCTTGTGACATCGTTGTGGCGTCCACACTAGGTGACTGATAGGTCACACACTACACGCAAACCTACACCTGAAACAGCTGTTGTTTGTTATTATAAATCTAGCAAAGAAAGAATGGATTAGCACACACAGGTAGCAGGGATTGTCTGTGCTACAGAGAGAGCTGGCGACCGCTGATCACAGCCTGATGATAGCCGAGCTCGCCGACCAGCAAATCGGGCCTAAAATCATGTAGTATGAACTAGGCTTTAGACATGGATTATTATTATTAGTATTATTATTATTTTCTGGATTCAGCAATAATAGTGTCTGGGTGAATTGAGCCAATGGAAAATATAAATATAGGACTTGAAAATAATTCAATATCAGCTTTCGTTGAAACATAGGATAGGAACACAGGTCAATTAATTGAACATCCATTTGATCATATAGAGCACAGGTATTCAACTTCAAATGCAAGAGGTCCAGTAAGTCAACCCTCTGCCTCTGCTGAGGTCCGGACAATTCAATACCTACAAATACGGGATCATGCTTTTTGCCTGACTAAAGGAATCAGTTTATTCAACATTTTTTTTGAACAATATTACCTCAGCTCGTCTTGTGGCTATAAAAAGGGATTTGTTTAATTTTTTCTTTAAGTTCATGTCTTTCTTTTCCCAAGAAAAGTCCTCTAAAATGATTTCACACATGGCATCCTTTCACTCCTTTACTATTTCTCCATCTGTAAAGGGCTTGAGACAGGACTCGTATAGATTGCTCATTCTGGGTTTTAAGCACATTTATTTTCCGCATCCTCGCCTCTGAATGCTGTGGGTAAGTTTCCTTGAAGTTTCAGTGTCTAGTGGCGTTTAATATTTCCACTTTTGACTCGCAAATGAGGCCTTGTAGAGCTCGTAGCAGGAAGAATAAATTGTACTTTTCTGTCCACTCATCTCAGAAGACTTTGTGTACACAACTTTTCTAATTTTTGATTATGCCATCTTCTTCTATCAACTTGTGTACCTGTGTGCCTTGGTCAGGCACCTGTTCTTGCAACCTAGCAACACACAGTCGCAGGTGTTAAAATGTCCGATTTTGGAGTCCGCCAGTGGGTATATACACTGATATAGAGAGTCGGCATAAAATCAGAACTTTAAGGTTGTGTTCCAAAAGTAAAACTACCTCATTCAAAATCAAATTGTCATTTCCCCCAACCCGTTGACCACAGGTTTATGTCAGCAGTGTAACAACAGCAGTAATCTTGTGTCAGTAACAGATTTACAGCTGAAAAAGCTGGAAATAACTCAGTAAGAGATTGTTTGGAACCTCTGAAGCTAGTGGAATTGCGGCTAGCCCTGTGCTGACGTCTGGACTCCAGCTCTCTAATAAATGTGATATTGCATACATTTAACATCAGAAAAGTATTCTTAATATTGATTTCAGTAGTCAGCTGCTCTCTGAAACATACAGGCAGTGGACAAATTAAAAGAAGAGACGTCGAATGCAGATGCTGCATCAGGGTTCACTGTGGACCAACATGTAAAGCTGATGATACACGGGGCAACTTTTTGAGCAATCGTGCAGGGCAACATTGCCGTCAATGGTAATGAGTAAAGATTACTACCGTAATCTCCTTTCCCCACCACTCTGCCACCCGTCCCGTTGCTATCCATTCAAAACATCGTAGGTCCACTAGCAACATTGCCCAGCAACATTGCTCAAAAAGTTGCCCGTGTATCATCAGCATAAGATAATGCTGTCCAGCACTATCTCGATTAGATTGATACAATTATATAATATAAAATCTTCAAATCTGTTTAGTGATGTCTGTGACTGTCTTTGAAGTTATATGTCCTTTTTGTATATCTGTCTATGTTTGTCTGCTGTACTCTCTTACAAAAGAGAACTTGAGCTCAATGAGACTACCTGATTAAATAAAGGTGGTATATAAAAATGAGGGAAATTGGAGGACTGGTGTTTATCCCTCCAAGAGAGTTCCACAGACTTGGCTGAACATGTTCTGGAGGAGGACGCAAGTGAGGGAAACATGTTTGCAAATAAAGCTGATGATACAAGGGACAACTTTTTGAGCAATCTTGCTGGTGGCGGGTCAGCGGGAGGGGGGGATTATGGTAGTAATCTTTACTCATTTCTACTGACAGCAAAATTGCCCAACAACGTTGCTCTAAAAGCTGCTCCGTGTATCATCAGCTTAAGAGACTTGGGATGCACCCTAAGTCCTTAAATTTGTCACCTATCTGTATATCTGATATATATTATATATATATTATACACAATATATTATATATACTAGAAATGGGCTGGACTGCGATTTTGATGGTAAGATAACCTTAAGCAAAAATATCACACTATCACCGTATTGCAATTACAGCTCTAAAATGTATTATTTTAAAACGTCTGGGTAAAACACATCAACTTTTTTCCATGGAACACACTATATTTTATTTTTAAGCAACAACATATACAACTACTGCTATGAATAATATCAAATAACGCTATAAAATTGAGTGTTGTTATTTCAGTTTTGATGCACATACAGTAATTACAAAAGAGAGGGAGAGACAGAGCGCGATGATTATGTCTATCTCTCTCCCACGCACACAGTCTCTCCGTACAACAGACAAACAGTGGAAAAGACACCAGACAACAGCAGTTGGGTTTTTTTTACTCTTCTTTTTTAAATGTTGTGATTATTAACAGATGTGCACAATGGTGGCAGACTTCAACAAAAGCCAGTGATACCTGCTAAATTTAATACTGTTCGAAACGTCGTACTCTGCTCCTCCCCTCTCTGTGAAGGAGCGTGAGCAGTGAAACTAGCTGTTGTTAGCTAGTTAATGAGCCATGTTATCTGCATCGGTAGCAAGCCAATAGTATTTATTTCACCAGTGCTAAACACGCTAACTCTCTTAGCATGTTGCAAATGTTCATTTCAAGACAGTGTTACTTTGAATTCGGTGAAAAGTGATCAGTGGTGCTCCCAGGGGTAGAATATCATAAGGCAGACTTAGACTTTTATGACGGGGGAAAATGTCGGCCATCATACACACAGGTGACTGACTGCTCACAGCAATCAGAGGGGGCGGGGCCCCGTTACACATAACCTGCAGGATTCCTGCACTTTCCATCTTTGACGAGACATTAAAAACAGCTGATGCGTCAGCATTTGTATAATAGACATTTTTATGGTTTTGAAACCTTGACTTTTTCATACCACAGGATACCTTGAAACCGATAACCTGCCCATGCCTAATACAGTCTACATACCTCCCTTTCTCTCTCACATTTGAGGGGCCATTGTTTTAATTTGATGAAGCAGTCAAATGCAGCTTGCTTTGCCAGTGGGGTCCAATCTGCACTCCTGCGTGTGCTGCCCTCACAGTGAGTCATCTGAAAGGAGAAGTGTCCTTGTTCCATGGCCTGGATGTTATCAGAGTTTTTACCCCCCAGAGGGGTAAGACTGCCACACAGCTCCTTCCCTGTTCTCTCTATTCTTTTTCCATCTCTGTCACTCTCTTAGGGTAATGCAAATGCCTACTCCATATCCCCCCCATCTCTATTTTAAGTCTTCTCCCCAGTGTGAACAGGCTGTGCTCGAGGCTGGCAGAATCAGGGAAGGTGGAATGAATGGAAACATTGTTTGAGGTCTCACCAGCATCCCACTGTCTTTAGTGTGTTCTCAATCCATAATCCTTTAAAGTTGTTCAATCTAGCAACATAGCTACAGGCGCTACTTAATAGTATGATTTTAAAGGAAGACATAACTGACCCACAACCCTGCAGGCTTTTGAGGAAAGCCATGACAGCATCATGCTTTTCAGACCTCCTGACTAGAAATAACATATAATACAGTGATCCACACAGGCCCTGAATGCCACAACTAATGTTTCCAACTGGAAAAACATCTGATTGCGCAGACACATAACGGAAAAGCTGAACATAATATTCTTACATATTCTCACCATAGTGTATATAAAGTGTATGGTATTACTGTAAAAACAAATTGCGTTTTAATGCTATCCAAAGAGATAAAAATAAATAAATAAATAAAAGATATTAACCAGATGTTAAGATGCAACATTACCTCATTATTATCATAACAGGGTTAAGATAATCGGTGTCAGATCATGACTAACGTGTCTGCTTAGTCCCATATGAGACAGGTTACCATGGTGTGGATTTTCAACATGTTTTGCTCTATTAAAATAAACTGCAACTATCCAGTGAGAGAGCAGAAATTCTCTTTTCTAAATGTGAATAAGACCTTAAACAAGACTCTCACCAGTGTAAACATAGCCAGTGTCTACACACTGGAGATGCTGACTAGGGAATCCTTATTGTGCTGAAACCAGCAGCAGAATCTGTTTAGCTCAGTTCAAGTGTTTGGTTAAGCCTAGAGGGTTCAGTCTGAAAGTGGTTTTGATACAAAAAGTTTCAACACAAAAGCGTAAATCAGAGGTGGAGAAGTTTCTTTTATAGTTTGTTCTTGAAAAGGTTTTCCTTGAAACATAAGACAGGAAAACCTCCCCTTTCATCAAAGCACATTTTCAACATGACCCATGGCAACTTACCAACATGTGTCCTAGTGTTTGATAAAATATATGTAGACTGAAAGCTGTAACTACAAAATACTACACTAATATAGCATGTAAATACTAAAGTACCACAAGTAACCCACAATTGCGGAATTCCTGTCTCTATCACTGGCTGTACCAGTGGCAGGGATCTGCAGCAGTGAAAAGATTTTCAAACTTATCACCTTAGGACTGTATTCATGCTACACCAGGACATTCATTTCACCTTTGTGGGTATTTTCAACGGCTGGACTTTTTTATACAAGAGGGACAACCAGATAACATTCACCCTTATTATCAATTTACAAAAAGTCATTACAGTAAAACAAATAAAACACAACTGAGAAGTAAATTATTTAATGTGTGTTTCTATGTATGTTCCTGTGTCAGTTGAAAAATTTATAAGGTTGAATTCATAAAGCTAAAGAGAACCTCATCTAGGACAGCTCTCACTCTGTCTGGCAAAAATTAGTGTCTGTAAAAGCATAAAACTGGCCGTGATGAAGAAAAAAACAGGTCAGCAATGCTAAGGCTTATGAGAGTTATTAGTCTTAGAGATTAGGTGGTAACATTTTGAAACAAATGAATTTCAAATATCCTTTATTTCAGGAATTCCAGAAAGCTGATGCATTTACTAGTCTTCGTAGAGTCCACACAACACCAAGCAAATGAAATATCAAAACGAAAAAGTCAGTGAAAACAAGTTTGTTGCTGAGATGCAGTCCTCCTGCATATGATCACAAAGTCTCATTTTAACCTTTTGCTGTGTCTGTTTGGACCCACCAGAGAAAACCACCCACCGCAGCATGAAACTTCATGAACTGTAGCTGGCAAACCTTCTCCCCAGTGGATGCTGTTTTTAGAAGTGTGTGGGAGAGACATGGATAACATAGTTCAGCGTGTAAATGCTCTATCAATTGCTAATTCTACCCTGAATAAAAATATTGGTTATTTTTTGTACTCTGAAATTGTTAACACAGGAAAAAACCCCACTGAGACGTTAAAAAACCCCCCACAGATTCAGTCTGAATCCTGCCTGACAGATAACGTCTGCCATCACACCCAGCTATTCATCAAAGTTGCAGTCACCTTCAACAAGGCACCTTTCAATGGCTGTGTTGGCGAGAAAATGTGTACTCAGTGTCAGGGCTGTCAAGACCACGCTGATAAAATTTCTATTGATTGCAGCCTGGGGGCGCCGGGCGTGGGGATTGAAGAAGGTATGCCTTTTTCACCTCCCTCAGGTGGGAAGCCCATCTGCTGAGGCCTCACTTCTGCAAACTCCCAAGAAGTTCTAATTAAGACCTACTTTGCACAAGTGATCACAGTGTGATGATGACATGAGAAGTGGGCCAGAGATACAGTGCAGAAGACAATAATTAGGTGCAATATCTGATAAGCTGCGGTGATAATAGTTTTGTTTTACTGGGACTAACATGGTGCAAAGGATGAGTTCAAAGAGTCAGATAATCCTTCATTAGCCCCTTGTACTCTCATGACAGTAATTTATATACACTATAAGGAAGGAATCTGGCTCTAAATTTAGACTTTTTTAATATTCCCTATGTGTAGTGCGGCTTTAATGTAGTCTTAACTGTCTTGCCACTTTGTTTTAGCTTGACTTCTTATGATTACTAAAACATTGAGAATCTGTAAAGCATTTTAAAAAGGCTTCAGAACTGCCTTCAAAGTTGGCCTTGTTCACAGAGGCTATATCCTCCCCTTTGTTTCTTTGCCTATCTGTGCCCCACTGGCACATGGTTTGCAGAACTGTTGCGCACAATAGCCTACACAGCACTCAGCTGCTTTGATCTTTTCTGGGCGAAGAGCAGAATCATCAAGCACAGGGCATCGCTCGCTTTTTTCAAGATGCTTGATATGTGACGAGTTTCCTCATTTTGTAGAGAAAATTGTGACTGTAACTGGCTAATCCATTATTCACATACTGTCTGATACTGGCTTACGACCTTATGATCTTTAGGACCGCCTTGCCTGACATTCGACTTTGATTCAGTTCCAGCTTCTGAGTTGTGAGGATTTGCTGCTTGTCATTGTCTTATACCTTAGTAAACGGAGTATCTTAAGGTGTTGGATTGTTGGTCGGGTACAAACACATACTGAGAAGACAACACTTTGGGCTCAGTTTGAAAATCTAAGATTATTCTACAATAAGAATATTTGTCAGTGGCATTCCTAAATTATATTTAATATTGGCACAAAATATTTAGTACCAACAGTGCATGTTTTTTCATTCTGTTTGTCAACTATTACAGTACAGTAGGTCTATATAGTGAAGGAAAGAGTGACAGGTCTACATGTGACTGCTTGGATTTGCATTTGCACATACAGTACAGCATAAAGCAGGGGTCGGCAAATAAGTCTGGCGTCGGTCAATTTTTTTTTGAGTCATTAGATGGCGGGCCATAGTCAATTTATCATTTATAATCCATCATTTGCTGGGTATGTTTAATTCCCGCTTGCTGCAAGTCTTATTTTTCTTCCTTTTCAACAAATTGAGCATGTGCAGGAGTCTGTGCCTCCAGCGATTGGTCCACATCAACCATCATCTCCAGGCAGAGGAAATTTCTGCTTTTCTCATTCAAGGGAATCCAATCTCACGTTTTCTGATGGCTTTTTCTGAGGTGTGTCAAGCAAGCCAGAGATTCTTTCGAATTTCCTTCAGAACTTTTCAAAGTAAAAGCTTTCATTTAAGCACAACATAAAGTACTGCTGCAAAGGCATTCTCATGCTTTTATTTTGTAGGCACAATAACTTAAGAGGAAGTGATTATATGCGTAACTTTAGCGGTCATGACTAAGATCTGTTTCAGCACCAGCCTCTGTTATGTTTGGGGTTTTTTTGCTACTATTTAAGTAATCTGGCCTCGGGTCAAATATTATTGCCGACCACTGGTTACCTAACTTTGCATCATCAGTCAATCAGTCACTGCTCATTTCCTACATGCACATGATATGAGTCACACAGTGGAGTTAATATACAGTGGAGAGATGTACAGAAAACAGTGTTGACTGGACTGAAACTGAACTATGAGTAAGATCGTGAATAAGGGTTGGGTCATCATGGGCGCAGCTAGTTTGAAACTCTTGACCAGGCCTGATTTTATACCCTGAGCCAAATAATACTGGCCTTAGCATTTTCAGTGTTTGTGATGCAGAGTATCTGTGTTGGGAGTGTAGGTTGACCACACCATGACAAATCATTCACATAAACTCACCTTGATCTAGTGATCGGTATCGTTAGCATTTTATCGATACTACTACTCATTTTTAGTTCTTTATTGACACTCTTATCTTTTCTTCTTCATTACTAAATAATTGCGTTTTGAAAATGTATTATTTAAAGAAAGAATAAATTCAGAACAGGATTAGAATTTAATGTTTTAAATATAACTAAAGGTTGTTTCTATAGCAGGAACAGTAAAGTTTACAACAGCAAAGTCACTATACAAAGTCAATAATATCTGACTGGAAACAAATCTAATATGTCAATAAAATATATCATATTTCTGACATCAAAATACTAAGTGAAGTTTAGAAATATTGAAGAACACAGACGTTAACCAGTCCTTCCTCCTGTCCTCTGTCCTTCTCTCAGCCATCATCCAGCTGCACGGTATAGACAGCCTTTTGCTGTCACTGAGGTACATTCAAATCAGTTTCAACATCTCCACATGAAACCCTTGAGCTGATGCTACATATGAAGCCGAGGGATGGAAACGTAATTACTTCATCGAGAGCGCCTTAGTCATTGTGCCACTGAGACAAGAACCCTCCAACACTGCAATGGCTGAATTCACAGATCATGAAAAACAATAGGTTGGAAACCCCAACAATCATAACACACTGCAAACCCCAGTAGAGCACTTAACAGGTCAACAATCTGACATGTAGGACAACATTCTCTTATGCAAAGCAACCTGTATCTTTAAGGTCTAACCGCCTGGATGAATGGTCTTTTTTATTAACCGCTCTCACCCTTAGCTCAAGCATGAGATTCGGAAAAATGCTATGAATCATTTTCACAGACTTCAAAGGCTCCTCCTCATTCATTGTGGTCTTTTGATGGCAGTATGTTAGTTATGTGAGGTTTCCAGTTTCAAGGGCAGGTAAATGGTATTAAGTACTGTGTGCATTGGATTACTCAGTCTAATGTTTTCCCTGTTTGCACAGCAGTGCAGCGTGGGCTTTGAAGAGGAAAGTGACAGGAAATCATAAACATGTCCACTTTGGAACTGGCAAAGTCTTCAGTTCTACTTTGCAAACCTTATTTTTAAAGATTCTTTTTAATGTAGAAGTCTGCACTTGGATATTGGATATAGGGATGTAGTAAACATAGTTGCAGAATGTAATTTATTTATGATTAACTCTAAAACACAATTTAGTTGTACATATCAGAGCTTGAGATATATGCCAATGATATCAAAAAAATACGGGAAACCCTAATCATGTGCTGCAGACTATGATTCTCAAGCATGAAGATCATGCGTTTAATTTGGAGTGCCTGTCAAGGCCTAATCCTAACCCCTGTGACAGTGGCATTTGTAGCAAGCTGCAGAATAAGTTGGAAGTAGATTTACTGAATATAGTACAGCTTAAAATGGCACAGAGGAGAGAGCGAAGTCAAGCTTGGTGAACCCTCCTCCAGCGCTTTTTCATATTTGGACTGAGAAGCATAATCCAAATATATTTCTCAGAAATATCACATCTTACTGTTACATCACTAGCTTTCTGTTAAAATTCTACATTGCTTGAGTTTGATGAACGACAGCAGGAGTTGGGATCACACACACAAATACACACACACACCAGTTCCTCTCAGCTCTGGCTATCTGGTATGCCCCCCCTGAACATGGGGGACATCATGGCCGCTGGATCAGTAGGTGCAAGAAACAACGAGGGATAACAGCAAACTTGACCTGACCAAAAAATATTGTATTTGTGTCTGCGTGTATTTTGATGGAAGAGTCTCTAGGAATGTGTGTGTATGTGCGATGCACAGAGATTTTGTTTTGCCTGGTTTGTCTGTGAGCAGAAGCCCAAGCTGCCTCTTTCATCTGCAGTCTGTCAAGTCCTGGTTGAAATCATCATTCCAGCAAGTCTTTAGCTGACCTTCGAATACGAGTCCTCCAGGCCAAAAGACACACTAATTGCTCCATAACTTCACAAAGTAATTTCATTCCCTGTATGTCTGGCTGTCGAATGTAGAAACTTGGCATACTGAGATCCAGGGCATGAAAGTAGCCTGTTGAGTCAATGAATACTGCCCAAATAATTCATTAAAGCGGTTTGTAGTCAACTTTAACATTCTCCAGTCCTCCAATAACCATGTGCATAGGAATGCCACCAAGTACCAGTTTTTCCATCTGCCTGTATATTGTACTGTACAGTGATTGCATGTACAATCACAATGCTCAATGCAAAAATGTGAGGCGGGTGCAGTACGAATCAGGAGATGTCACAATCTCCACTAAAAGGATTTCCTGCCATATTGTTAAGGCTTAACTATATACTGAAGTTAGTAATGATGGTATGATGGAGAATGTGCTCATAAAATAGGACACCAGACACACATCCCCACCAGAAAGCAATCTGGTATGTTCACGCTGTGAATACTGCACGTTATCTGCCATCTGCGCAGGATACTTCCAAATCATGTTTTCATTATGTGGGATGCCAACAAATACCAGAGTCGTTCTTAGATTATGAAACTACAGGTCTTGGAACATTTTATTTCCACTCAGTTTCATCTGTAGCATGTGCTGTTCTTGCTGGAACTGTATCACTTGTCTGGTTATTTATAATTGTACTTCATGTCAACTTTTGCCATGTAATTACCACAACCAAGACAGTACTTTACTATGTAGATTGCCAATACAAGTGAAAATATGTATTACTATGTTAATTAGCTGTTATGTTACTGCCATGTACTGGCTTATTTAAATTGATTTTAAGAAAAAATAGCAATCATTTAATAATCACTAATCAATCATTTACAGTTATCTATAACAAAAAGATCAAAAGACAAAGGATCACTGATGATAATGATTAAAAAGAAAATAGTTAGGGTTTTGCTTCCAATTAATATTGATCAGACAATTTAATCAAACATAGACTGATGAACTGATAGACTAAGAACAGATGAAGACTGTAGTCTACTATGTTCCTCAGTCCTCTAAATAAATCACTTAATACTTCAGGTACACAATTAATAAAGTCATTCCATAATACATAATTAAATGTGTTGTTAGTCCCACAACAGGTGCTCTGAATTTCTACCTGCAGACTGAAGCTTGTGTGACATCCTCCTTTTCCTACAGAGCAATAAAGAGTGATGGAGTAAATATGCTGGACTACACTTAACAGGTGGATAGTAAAGGGTCCTTTACCGCTCTCTGGGTTTTGTTTTTTTGTTGAATGTCAGTTGACATCTAAATGTGTCAGTGCTACAACAGTAGGTATATAGTGTGAGGTAGACAATTAATGGGCCAAAACATAAATGACAAGTTACAAGACTTCTAAAAATATTTATGTGCCTAAAAATAAATATCTTAGGGTTGGGCACATTAACGCGTTATTATCACGCATTAATTAATTAACGCCGACAATTATTTTATCGCACGTTAACTACTACAGTTTTTATTATTATTATTTTGAAAGTTCGCTGCTCACCGGCTCTGAATACACATACAGTCAAACCATGGGTCACAGGAGAGGTGGGATGTGGATCAGCCTGCAAATCAGCCACCCAAACAAGCAGTGGAGGGAGGCTTCAGCAGACTACGCTGGATGCAGCGTGTGGGAGAAGTAGATAGAAACAAAAGCAAGACAAGCGATCATAGCGAAGTGGAAGGTACACACTGCATGCACCTTATTTGTTAAAAGTGTTTGCAAACCACGTTATTGCACTTTTGTGTTTTATAGCAGTACATTTAAATTAAAAGTGCGCAATACGCTACTTTAGAATTCATTATTCGATTTTGTGCATAACTATGTGATTAATCGCAGAAAATCATGCAATTAATCGCAATTAAAAATTTTAATCATTGCCCAGCACTAAAATAAATACATCACTTTAAAACACAATATTAAAATGGAATTATTAACTCAACATTTGAATGACATTTATACCATCTGGCTCATTAAGAGTTTTATTAATTGTGTAATTTCAATGTCATGTTAATTAATCACCACAAACTGTTTTTATATATATTCATTAAAAAGGAATTAACAATGACGAGGCACATACAGCTGTTAAAAAAACATTTTTTATTTGGGGTTCTTTCGTATCAAGGCTCCTATCTCTGATTTGTTGGGACACTGCGTCAAAATGTTCTGAATGAGGGAGATCACTGTTCACTGATCACTGAGTGTTACACCTAATGTATTCAGCAGTAATGTTAAAGAACCCCTCCAGACATCTATTAAAACATATGTACAGATGGTCTGCTTGGAACTATAATGTGTGTCTGATTCTTTTCCCCCCACAAAGTATAATTGAAAGTACAATTTCCACATTAAAATCCATTAAAAAGTAATTGACTCCTTCTAGCTCACTAGCCCTACTTTACTGTAAAGTCTATACTCAGAATATGTGCACTGGCAGCTTCAAGTTTCTATACCACACCAGGATTGGCTTCCAAATTATTTGTTATGTCACAAATCATGCAATAGGCCCACCCTTTAAAATCATATGTTCATTGAGCACAGAGAAACGTCCCACTTTAAGCAAATGAATGTGAAAACAGCCTAAGTGTCATACTTTGCATAAATATCATACTGCACAGTGAAGCTCAACATCCAACTGTAGGAACAAGAAGAAAAACATTTTGAGTTTAGAGGGACTTTAATTATTGGGAAAATGCACACATTTCGTAGAAATTCAGTACCCAGCTTAATTTCAATGTCAGTGATGTATGTTCTTCCTTCAGCTGTCTGCTTCTCATTATGAGTAAAGCAGCTCAATCCCTGTTGACACATTCACAGACTTTGGCATCTTGCAAAAATCTAACAACCAACCCAACTACCTGACATCCGAGGAGTCGCCTTTGGCAATTCTGTATTATTATGTATTTTCTCTCTGGATAACTGGTATAACCTTTGTTGCCATCTGCCCTCATTCTGCTCTTCCAGGCTACTCTGAACTCTTCCTTATTTCTTTGGCCATGTTTGAGCTCAGCAGGGTTAAAAGCAAGGTGCTTAACAAACATGGTAATGAAACATGTTACAGCTTTTAGCATTTTATAGCTTCATAGCATATTATTCATGATGCATAATGCCACTTCCCTTATCAGATATTGCATTAATTCAGTTTGGAGGCTTAAAATTGAGTCACCTGAAGTGTGTTGATTGGGGAAGTGCCAGGATCTCAGTCTGAGGTCAAAACCCTCACAAGACAAATTATCACCTGTATTTTTAAGTGTCAATACTACACTGACCTTGTCACTGCACTTTAATGACCACATCAGTCCCCATTTATGGCTCACTTAAAATGCAATTCTAAATTCTTTATCACTTACTGGTTTGCTGGTCCTTCACGACTCAAATGAAAGGTGGGGTGAATAAAAATAAAAACATTGTTTGGTATTACTCCTCACAGCCAGTGTAAGTGTCCACAAAAATGTTGGCTGACTAAGACTTGAATTGTAAAAATCTGTGCATAAGTCCTATTGTTCTCATAATAGTATGCTAAAATACTACCTACGTAATTATTTTGAAATAATTCAAATGCAACCCATGAATCCTTATCCTAAATGAAATTGTAGAACTAGATTCATCCACCTAACTTAAGTGACGAGCTAACGTTACTGTCAGGCAGATGCATTTTACAAACGCAGCAAAGAGCCTTACCTTCCTCCTAGCTTAAAAATCAAATCCAATTTTTTTTAATTTCATTTTGCATTAGCAGACAGCAGGCGCAAACAACAATAGCCTGCTGTAAAAGTAAGAATGCTTTCAAATAATGTATGTGAATGGACAGAAGAACGTGAATGGACAGAAGAAATAACTAAATCAAATCAATATTTGGGTTTGACCATGCTTTGCCTTCAAAATAGAATCAGTTGTTCTAGCTACATTTGCACATAGTTTTTGAAGGAACTCGACAGGTAGCTTGGCACAAACATCTTGAGGAACTACTCTCAGTTCTTCTGTGGAATTAGGCACCCTCAGTTGCTTCTCTCTCTTCGTGACATCAGGGCTATGTGGGGCCATACCATCACTTCCAGCACTCCTTGTTCTTCTTTGCACTGAAGATAGTTCTTAATGACTGTATGTTTGGGGCCGTTGTCATACTGTGGAATAAATTTGTCAGATGCCCCCCTTCTGGTATTGCATGATGAATAAGTATCTGCCTGTACTTCTCAGCATTGGGGAGACCATTCATAAAAACAAAATCCCCAACTCCATTTGCAGAAATGCAGGCCCAAACTTACAAGTGACCTCCACCACGCTTTATTGTTTCCTGCAGACACTCATTTTTGTACCACTCTCCAGCCCTTCGGTGAACAACCTGCCTTCTCCTGCAGCCAAATATTTCACATTTTGACTCATCAGTCAACAACTGCTGCCATTTTTCTGCACCCCAGTTCCTGTGTGTCTCTGTATAGTTGAGTTGCTTGGCCTTTTTCCATGTCAGAGGTATGGCTTTTTGGCCACAAGTCTTCCATGAAGGCCTATACTTCTCCGGATAGTAGATAGGTGTACAAGAGTCCCACTGTTTCCTGGTAGGACATTCTATGATTGCGAATGAAGAAAGCATGATGTGTCTTTCATCTTCTTCAGCAGGGCTATGCAATATGACTAACATTACATATCCCAAGATAGGTCATTTCAAATCCCAATCCAGATGTAGAACATTCTTTGTAAATTCAGTAAAATATTATGAACTTGTAATTTATCTCTCCATCAAAAGTGGGGTAAGCTATTCTGGGATAATCCAACACCAGGACAAACACCATGACATAGAGTTAACAACGACACAGCAAGTAATGTAACTAACGTTAGCTAGGTTGTAGGTTAGCAAACTGTTACTACTTGCTGCCGCAAAGCTAACATGAGAGGATGAGAAGTCCCAGAGCAGCACAGCAGCTCCAGACAGCGATACTCACAACTCTCCTGCTGCTATAGCTAACATCACAACAACAGCATGTCTTGGTGAACTAGAAAGTAAGCTGAATGTCCGTGTGCAAGTCATTTAATGTTACCTGTCACACACAAGATGGCTGAAACGGCTGGAGTAGTGTTGTTTGGCTCCTCCAGACAACAGAGCTTATCGTTTTTGCTTGCATGGTCTGAGTCCTCCTGTTCAGTAATATCCAGTTATAAGTAAACTTCAGTCTCCTCCACGTTTGTTTATTCCTAATGCAAGTTTCTTCCCTGCAACACCGGCAAGTGTGGAAGAATGGAGAAGTTAGTTTCAAGTTGGATATTATGTAGCTTTACATTGAATAGACAGATATCTGTCAAATGTCCAATGCAAACTAACTTCACTGCGGTGCAAAGCGTTGTCCCCTCGGAAAGTGATGAAGTTGCGACACAAATAAACGATAGACCATAATTTTAAACGACAGACGTTTTGCTATCGTCGAACGACATATATTGTCGAATCGCACAGACCTATGCTTCACTAAGTTTCTTTGACTGGCCGCCGCATCTGCACTTCTCAACTTTAGTCCGTTCCTTTGTGCTTCTTCAAAATAACTTGGACAGCACCTCTGGAAACCCTTGATTGACTTGAAATTTCTGCCTAGGAGAGACATTGCTGATGCTGTATAACTACAGTGTGTCTTGTTGCTGTGCTCGGTCTTGCAATGGTGTATGACTTTTGATTGTAATTGTTGTCAGAAAGCTGACATTGTTAGCTGAGTTTTGCTGTTCCTCACCCAGTTGTATTCCTCATAGACAGCTGTTTATGTTTAGATTAATGATTGTGTTTCATCATCAAAAAGTATTAAATTTAGAATCATTAGCACCTGTTTGGTATAACTGTTTAATCATACACCTGACAATATGCCTACAAAACCCCTGACTTTGTGCAAGTGTACCTAGAAGAATTGATGCTAAGTTAGTCGCACCAAATATTGATTTGATTTAGGTTTTTCTTACTTTGCATGTTGTTAATTGATAAACATAATCTATTAACATGTCTATTTTTGAAAGTATTCTTACTTTACAGCATTTTTCTATACCTGCGTAAAACTTTTGACTAGAGCAATCGTTAACAAACCCACATTCCAAACAGATGTCAACTGTGTCTTGTCAAATGTTGCAACAGGTTAGCTAGATGATAGTAAAGTTACATACAAACATGACTTGGTGATTATCAGATCAACAGACAGCTTTGTGTTGCCTGTGAAATTCGATGAACCCATTTACACTTTTCCATCTATCATCACCTCTGAGATGCTTCCAAAATAAGTCCTCTGTGTGGGCTTAAATTGGTCAAGGACAGCTGAGATGAAAGATAGCCCATAATGAGGTTTGTCCCTTAGGAATCAATGTGTAGCTTTGTCCCAGGGGCCACTGAAGGTTGTCTGTAAAATCTGTCTACTGAAGGGTCCTAGCCCAAACATCCAGCCTATCTATCACCTTGCCATCTTGTTGATGAGCAAAATCGAGGTTTTTATAGCAATAGACGGCATACACACACTTATACTTGTTATATATAGATATAATTGTCATTCTGTGTCTTCTGCTGGCACTGCGTGTTACCTCCCTGATCATTGTACTGCATAATCAAATTGCCCTTTGGGAATCAGATGACTTTGTGTCTAGGGGAGATAATGCAGAATATGATGATCAGCTAAACCCGGCCTGACCTTGTGTGTTGGTGTAATCATCCCTGGATTGATATGAATCTGTAACATCAAGGATAAATCCTTACTGATTTTGACAGCTCAGAGCAAAGAGCATATTCATACTCTTCCACATGTTTTACAACATTTACTTTGTGTCTGACCTTTATACTGTAATTCAAATGGCGTTCTGCAAAGCTAATTATTATCTAAGCTTAATTGAGTTGGAGTTTAAGAAGTCGTGGAGTAGGGCTTTGCCAACAGTGCAAATGGAGGGTGAATACAGATGTGAATTTTTACAATAGGATATTAACTAGCCGGTAGGTGATGGAGGGAACCTGATTTGATGGTTTTAACTTGTAGTGAAGTGTCTGGATCTAAAACTCTTTCGCTCATTCACTTTCTCCCTTCTCTGCAGTCCGTCTGCTTTGAGGACAGGCAGCTGTGTGGGGCACCGGGTGTGGATCCTGCTGGCCATGACCCACCTCACCGTGGACTTCTCTGTGTGCAGCCCCCTCAGCCAGGGTCTGGGAATCAAACTCACATCTAAATCCGTGCCTCGCTCACGACCTCGCTGGCAGCCACTCTGGGACATGCCCAACAAGCTTCATTGGAGAACAGTGAGCCCGTTGGCCCGCCGGCTTCTTAGTCCTATCCCTCCACCCCTAGACAACAGTGCAGGGATAGGGGCAAAAGTGAAGCATCGGAGACCAGCACATAAAGGACAAGCCATGTGTAAGGAGTGCCGGTTAAGATACTCTCAAATGGAGACAGGTGATCCTTTGGCTGTAATAGCGGAAGCTCCAGCAGCTTTATCCAGTGGGAGCAGAGGAGACACACTGAGGTTGCTACGTAGAGTCAGGAGGCAGCTCAAATGGGACAGCTATGACAAGTCTCAGGAGGGCCGGACTACCACGGTGGCCGGATTTATCGACTGGGGACCGACTGGGACAGATAGCATAGATGATGATGGCAAACCGGAGCCTAACATAACGCTGTCCACCAGGGTCTCAACAACCACAGTGGCCACAACCACTAGCACTACAACCAGGCTCTCCCATAGGACGTTCACTGTGGTGACCACACCAGAGCCCAAGAGGCTAAGCACCACCAAGGCCACTGTCAGCTTCGGGGAGACTGTCAAACCACCAAAGCCATATGGGGACACACCAGGTAAGACATATAAGACAGCTAATCATAATATGAGTGAGTAAGCTAAAGAAATTATTGTTTGAACACAGTCGTGGTTTCAGTCACAGCTTCAGTAAAAACAAGTGCTGTGTTCACTTTTAACCAGAGACAATTAACAAATTAATGAAATGAGTACTGAAAACAAATAAGAAACCTGCATGGCACATATATGAACACCATGGATTGATGTCTCAAGTTTAAAGTATCCAGATAAATAGGTGTTTGTTTGCAAATGCCTTCAGTTTGTCATGTCATGAGGGATCTAAGGCTGTAATGACACTTCAGAAATGGGCCTTTAATCTTTGTATGCTAATGGCCCATATGAATCCACAGAACAATGTACACCCACTATGACAGGCTTAAAACAAAACAACTAAATCAAAAATGTTCATTTTTGTTATTTTATACCCAAAAAAAGCATCAACTGCATGTGTTCAGAAGGTTGTGGAGGTTGGACAGAAAAGAATAATAAAAAAAAAAGATGTAGATGTAAGAGGAAATGTGAATGCTAAATAAAGTAATATCACTGTACTGGTCACACAGGGGCAAAACCCCTACTGCCCCAAAGAAGACCCAGCGTTTGATTAGTGGTACCTCCAGTTTGGTTGTGTTCCAACAAACACAGTTGGCATGTGTGTGGAACATGTGGGAAGCCGGTATGGGATTGCATTCTTACCTTTAGACTATAGACTTGAATGGTTGGGGGGGTCTTCATGTGGGTGGGATCCAGGGGGTATAATGTGAAAAATCACTTGTATTAGACATTTCTGGTGAAGCATCTTGCTGGCAACTTTACGTGTCATACAGGTAGCACTTGGTTGTGAACACCCTCCGTAGGTCAACCAGAACAAGGGCAGTAATGCATAAGTAATTGACAAACTCTTTCCACTTTTTCATTGTATCGCATGACTAATGATTCAAAGTAATGATCTACTTTTCATTGAAATATAATTGCAGCTTGGGAAAACAGCACATGGTTTCCAGTGAATGTCCTTGACCATACTGTGGCGCTCATACCTGAAATGGGCATGTGTGATTTTGTGGACACACAAACCTCGCAGCCAGGCACATTAGATTTACCATTTCATTAAGTCCACGAGGAACATGGCTTTTTAAATGGACCATACAGGTAGTCATAAAATATAAGTCATGTTTAACAACTTATGAACAAGCACTATGCTAATTGAAGCTTTCCCTTTTGCCGCATTAATATAAATGTCATAAAATTAGGCAGGGAACGGTAAGGATGATCAAAAGGCCTTGGCCACCTTCTACTCAATTACAATGAAAAATGTCTTAAGACACAGGAACATGAAAAAGTATGTATAGTAGAAGTCCTGCTGATATATATAATGCCTTCACTGCCTCAAAAAAACCTTTAAAAAATATCTGTTTTAAGTGTTTTAGTGTGTTTTAATCATTTCACCCTAAACCCTTGCGTTATGCTGGAAATGTGGTGAATATTTTGTTTAGTTTTTGTGGAGCCGTACTTAGATGACCTTATAAGCCTTCATTGTTTTAATATAAGCTAAGGTGCATTCAATCATAAAATTATTTTATTTTCTTAATAATTGTGTTATACCATATCTCCAGTATTCAGATGTTCAGATGATTAACATAGGTTCTGACCATTAGCAAACATGGATCTAATAACTGATATAACTGTAGTCTCAGTACTGTTCATATTAAAACAAGAGAAACACTCAGCTCTTATGTTGGAATAACAATTACTATAAAAGTAGATTTTAATGTTAGTGGTAGAAATAAATGTCGTACTATGGTGACTGAAGTGAAATTAAATCGCAGTATTTATTTGTCTTGTCAGCACTGTTGTGATCTTTTCATTTTCTCTTGATTGAGAGGTGAGGCCACCTGTGATTCAAAATGATGGCTTGATATTGTATCCTGGAGGAAATCAGTCACCACTAGCTAATGAGAGAAAAAAGGTCTGATTTTTACGACTGGGTGTACTTTATCGTATCAATAAGCAGACTGCATCTCGTCAGAGCAGATGAATAGAATCATTTTTCAAAGAGAAAACATCCCGAGTGCTGCTTAACTGCTGTAGAAAACTTTCCTTTTGCCTTCACAACACATTAACCCATGTCTGCCTCATATTGGCCCCAAGGCAAGATATAATTACCACACCGAACACAGTCTGTCTCTTACTCTATATCTCTCCTGCTTCGTCTTTAAGGGTTGTTTATGGATATGTTACATTCAGTCTTAGTCTAATTAATGCAAACTTGGATAGGAGGAGCTCATGTGAACACCTTATAAAGATTAAGTTAATCAGAATAAGTTGATAATCCACATAACAATTTAACTCACATATATATATAGATAGATATGCTTTTGTCTTGTGATGTATTCACTTCAATTCAAAAATACTCCCTAAAGGGGGAATTTAACCTGTGTGTTAGATTTAGGTTGATATTGGCAGAAATATTGGCAGAAATTGAATATAATAATATTTACTGACCAATAAATCATATTTTTATTGGGATATGAACATGCATGATAAACACATTTCAAAAGATGGCCTGAAATGCAATGATTAAGAAAACCAAGGTTTTTTTAGGGATGGGCACCGTAACACGGTATTAAACTGGAATGAAGACCATAGTATTTATTATCAGTATGCAGCTGCTCTTAATCAGCTCCTCCATATACACACACACACACACACACACACACACTGGCCAGCAGAGCAGAGAGGCCATAGTGGACAAAGTGAAGGTGAACTTAAGATAACTCAACGATTTATCGAGTTGATGACAACTACACTCGTTACTGTAAATACGTGCAATAAAACCTTTGCGAGTAAAAAGCCAATACGTAATCATTATACTCTACAACAAGCAAAAACATGAGGAGGAAGAGGACAGGAGGAAGGACTGATACTGACTGATGTCTGAGTTTTTCATTATTTCTAAACTTAAGTCAGTATTTTGAAGTCAGGAATATGAATTATCTTACTGACATTTAAGATTTGTTTATCTGAGATATTACTGAGTTTATATTTATATTACTTTGTATTAAACTCTAATAGCTAATATGCACACTTCAATATATTTTTATTTATTGCAGTCATATCATCATTGCAATATTGAACAATGTTACAGAACATTGCAGATTTTCCTTATATTGTGCAGGCCTATTTATATTCAGTATGTTAGTATGTTTTCATTAGTAATTAATTAAGTAATTGATAAGTTAGGGTAATCACCTGCAAATAAGATTAGTTGTGTTTTCATTATTTTAGAATGAGCTCTTATATCTACAGAGGAAGCGGGTCCTCTCCAAAGTAATTTCTGGTAACACAGCTACAATGGGATCTTAATCTGTCTCCAGTGCTTCTTACATTTACGCTTTTTTTCATATTGGATAACTACCCGATGTGTCCTAGACCCACGAAGCTGGTAAATGTAAAGTCTAGGTGAAATGTTATTATGTGAAATGTTACCTAAGTAACCTAGTTGCATATTCAAACTTAGATGTAAACATCTTTTTAACAAACATAATTTAGATTTTAGTGGGCAAATTAGTTGAATTAGCCATCCAAATTATACAGTAAATTCTTAACATGCCGGGAAAATAACTGCCTCTGTTATCAGTCAGTAAGAATACTGAATTACAGCATGTCATATGTCAGTGCTTTAAACAAAGGGCTGCTTTTGCGTTGCTGAAAGATGTTTTCTGGTTCATACAGAAGAGTGTCAACTTCCATTTAAGGCTAATTTTGAGAGCAGGAGTAAGACTGGCGCACATGCACACAGTGTCATGATAAATATTAGAGTGCAAAACACATAACCAGTACAAAGACTGTGTATGCATGCATGTTTGCTTTTGTGCATGCGCAGACTTTTAGTCCTGAATCTACAGTATGTTGACATACTGTTGGGTGGCTACTATGTGTGGCTTTCTGTCCTTTTTTGTGTCTTGTCGTCCTCCAGGATTACACTCGCTGTGCCAAGTTAACCGTGACAACTATCACAGGTGAATGATATAAGATGTTCTTATTTTCATGGCAATGCGGACACATTCCAATTTGATTTTTCAAATGCAAGCGAGGCATGGTCCAAAACATGTAGCCTCATGAACCTCAGGTGATCTGTGCCCAATGTGAGGGAAAAATACAACACCACAAGGTGTCACAACACCTTCAGTTGCATTGTTATGTAGCTTTACACAACTTATCATGTTAAGCATCTAACAGCCAAATTACGCTCCTTCAATACTGTTGTAATTCCTCACAATTTGATTATTCCCAGTAAACAGAGTATCAGTGTGCATGCAAGCTGCTCTGGGTCTCGCTCCCTTTTTTTCTCTGTCTTTCACATCCAGCCTTTCAAACAGAATCACCTCAGTTCAGAGTAAAACCTCTGGGAGAAACGAACCCAGCCACCCTGACATCACAGCTAATTGTAATCTAAAAGCACTGATGTAGAAATGACAGGTGGCTCATAACATGTCTGTATTATGTGGAGAACGACTACCGAGAATTGTTGGACCAGCATTTCAAAAAATTTATTCCATAGTTATCTGAAAAATCGGAAAGAAACGGCAAAATGTTTAAACCTTACCCAGTACAAGTTGGGGGTATTTTGTGCTTGATAAATTTCTAAACCAATTATTAACTAATCAGATATTTGTTTCTCTCAGTAACTGTGAGATTACAGTATGTGCACTCACCCCTGCAATAGACGGGCTGCATGGACTAATTCACTGTGACTCATGAATACTGAAGGCAACCAGCACAGTCAGCCACGTAAGGCATGCGTGCATCATGACCGTAATCATCTCACGCTGTGTGTGCAAATCACTGTCAAACATGGATGCAAGTGGTTGGTTGTGGAAAGAGGTAGAGAGAAGGAGAGATAACTGCCTCACACGGAAGTACTGTACACAGTGAAAAGCAGTATCCAGTTACAGGCTTGACTGTGGTCCAGTGTAATTAGGAATCAGTAAATGTATCAAGTACTGATGCATCTAGTCATTGACCCTTTACCCGTTTCAAGGTATCCTGCGGTATAAAAAAAGTCAAGGTTTCAAAACCACTAAAATTTTCCTGCTGCCGCGGTATGAGCTGCTTTTTTATGTCTTGTCAAAGATGGAAAGTGCAGGAATCCCGCAGGTCGTGTGCAGCGTAGGGCTGAAGAAAGTTGAAGAAACCTGATGGTTAATTGTGGTTTAAACTCGTCTTTATGGTCAACACTTGATGCCAAACAGTGGATCACTGCATAATTCTGAGGCAGAACATTCAAAACAATTATGATAAAATCTTTTTTGTGTGTTAAACATGTGCATGACTAAAATTAAGTAAAAGCTTTTTTTCAGTCCTTTTTCCTCAACAAAATAACCATCTTAATAAAAAATTAAGTCCTAATTTGTGTATGATTCAAGTGAATAAAATCAAACATTTATTGAATATTTATTAAACATTTGTTATATTGTTATTGAAAAAAAATTATATTGCGTTAATTATTGTTATTGTTTTATTGTCCAGCCCTAGCGCAGCGTAGATTAACATGACGTCTCCTCCTTCGGGTGGTGTGAGTCAGTCACTGAGAACAACCTGTCATTCTTTGCTAAATTCAAGGTAACACTATCTTGAAATGAACATCTGCAACAAGCTAAGCGAGTTAGCGTGTTTAGCACTGGTGAAAAAATACTATTGGCTTGCTACTGAGGCAGATAACATGGCTCATTAACTAGCTAACAACAGCTAGTTACAGCCCTCACGTTACTTCACAGAGCGGAGAGGAGCAGAGTACCATGTTTCTGCGATTTACTACAATAATTAAATTTAGCTGGTATCACGTCTATACTTGTGTTTAAGTCTTCCACCATTATGTACATCTGTTAAAAATCACAACATAAAAAAAGAGAGAGAGAAGGAAAAAAACTGCTTGCTCTGGCGTCTCTTCCACCGTTTGTCTGAGAGACAAGTGTGTGTGTGCATCAACACAACAATTAAATAACAATAATCGATTTTATAGTGTTAATTGAGATTATTTTTAGTAGCAGTGGTTATGTCGTTGCTTTAAAATGAAATATATTGTGTTCAATGGAAAAAGTTGATGTTTTTTACCCAGACATTTAAAAATAACACATGCTGTAATCGCAAACCATGATATTTTCGCTTAAGGTTATCATAATGTGAAAATCTCATATCAACCCATGGCTAGATGCATCTTTGGCAGACTTTTGCACCAGTTTCACTATGAAGATGAAAAAGAAGCTTCAGAGCCCACTGGAAAAGTTGTTAACGTTTCTTGCCTACTAAGATGAAATGTCTCCTCACAAGAAGTCTTTTTTTGCTGCAAAATTTTCATAGAATTCAGCATTGAAAATTAAAATCTCGTCTTGTCTCGATCTCGTGAACCCAGTCTCGTGTCTCCTCTCTAGACCTAAGTGTCTTTTAACACCACTATAACAAACACATTGCACAACAACAGCCGGTTAATTATTGAGGATGTGGGTCCTATGATTGATCATTGAATGCTTTATTGTCTTTTGTGATTTCTTTCTCTTTTGTTTTATGCTATGGCGTTACCAGCAGAGACACTGAGTATGTGTGTTACAGTTTTGTTGGTATTTGTCAGTCAGGCCTTTTCATTAAAATTGCTGTGATTTAAGGCTTTTTATGCCCTTAGATTAGGTGTTTTATTTGTTTTTCCAGTGCAGATAAAATTTATTAATCCGCATCGTTATTTAAGAAGAAACTCTGCCATGTGACTTTACTGTCAGGTGTTACTCTGGCTGTATTGTTTGCATCTGTAAGAGTCTGTGTGTTTGGTTTTTATAAATCTGCAATCATTGCACATTAAATTTTGTTTTCACATTGTTACAGAAACTTCATTATGAGTTGCACAGTGACCACATAGAGATTTAAACACACCAGAAGATCCAACTGGGATCAAAACATTGTCTATTCAGTGAGCGAGCTGAAATGAGCCATGGACTTTATATCCACATGCCTGAACGCATTCTGTGATTGATTCATTAGTTGTTCTTGTGTGAGATTTTCACAGCCAGTTTGGTTTGGTTGGAAACCGGCTATGAACCGACACAGAAAGTACATGACAGCTCGCCACAGCTTGTCTTTTGTTGCACTTTTTGACTGCAGGCTATGTGTCTTTACTCCCCCTCAGTGTTGGCATTGACAATGCAGGACAACAAAAGGGACAACTCTTTCTGTTATTACAAAAAGTCCAACATGTTCACACCCTTTTCCTGGATAAAGAAGTTAATGTTGCTTGTAATCTGTGAAAAGGCCTTTAGTAAAAACCTTTACCACTATTTTCATGCACAGTTCTCAAATTATCAGTGTTTGTGTGCATCGCATGGGTCTCAGTTGAAGTTTAATGACTTGCAGTCTTACTGTAGGTGGCTGTAATTATGTAATCATGCTCTGCCCCATGTTAAATTAAGACAGCACACCACTGGTCATAGTGGTAAGAGGCCATAGACAATTCAGCCTTGGTGGTTAATAACTTAAATGTAATGTGCAATTTCCTGTGTTGAGATGATGTGCCCCCAGTGTGTACACTCAACATCAGAATTTATCTTGTGCGTATCTCAGTCAGTTTGGATAGAAGACTGACTGGATGCTGCAGCTCTTAGTGGATGGCCCCCGTTGATCCTCTCAGAGTGTTCAGGCCATTATACAGGAGGTGGGAGGAGAAGGAGGAGGTGAGGGGGGGGGGTATAGCGGTGGTACCTCCAGATGCTCACTGATTGTTCCCGGTGATTGTGCCGCTAGTAACTGCGACCCCCTTCCACTCTACACAGATGGAGCCGTCAGCTCCATTATGGATATGAGATGATTAAAACTGCAGTCAGTAAAGCCACTACTGATAATTTGGGTCTTGTTAGACAGTCTGAGAGCCGCAAGGTTAAATGTTACAGGTCTGCGTGGAGTAGGCAATGGGTACCATGTGTTCCTGAAAGGTACAGTACAGCCTTACAGATGGGTCCTCTGACTTCCTGAAATAGACACATTAATTGGATGTTTAAAATAAAAGATGACATCCGGTGTAGGACCCAGCAGATATTTCAAATAAATAGGTCCATCTGGCAACAAAAAAAACAACAACACATCACCAAGTTTGTGAAGGGAGTGGAGGGTTACATTAATGGAGTAATGAAGTAAATCTGTGGAGCACATGTAAAATGGATGTTGAGTGTCTCCGGATATTTTTAAAGAAGCGAGTACAGTGAACATTGTAATGCAGCATTTTGACCTTTGGTGGACCTGTAGAGGCGTACAGTACAGCCTCCTCAACAGTGAGAGACACACATAGAGTCAGGGAGAAACCACTTTTCTCAACAGTTACCATGGCAATCCAATAAATTTGCCATTACTCTCTGTATTGACTCTCAATAAAGTGGGTAAAAATGAATCTCCTTTTCTAAAGCGTTAAATCTGGACTTAAATGCTGATGCCTGTTGACAGGCATGCAGAGTCAAACCTCCTTTCCCTGATTTACAGAAAACCCAGCCAAGAGGAGATGAAGGGGCCAGACTGAGCAGATGCTGTTTCACTTTCTGTCTCTCCAGTGCTCAGCTCTTTCTTCATGCCTCGACACATCTGCCTAAGGAAGAGAAGTGCAGATGTTGACTGAGACACTATTTTGGTGACAGGAGATTGTTCTGTCAATCAGAAGAAATGCGGCGTGTTTTGAATGTGACCTCTTTTTCAAACTCATTTGAGTTTATTTGTTTTAGCTTTTGTGGAATTTGCAGTTTTGTTGAAAAATGGCATGGTGTTGCTTGACAGGAAAGACAGAGAGTTTGCAGATGGATTGAAGGATTGAACTCAAATCCAAAACCGTGCAGGTGCATGGTATTTTTCCCAGCCCATTCACTCGCGAAACAATACAGCTGAGCTTTGTTGGTAAAAAAAATAAAAAAGCAAACTCCTGTCACCAACACAACAGTACACATATGAACACAGAATAGTTGATTGAAGCTGCCTCAGTAGCAATGTCATTTCCATGAGCTACTGTGTGTTCCCCGCTGTTCCTAATACAGGCAGGCACACAGGAAAAGTGTATCCTCCTGTAAGGGATGCTATCAACAAAGCGATAAACTTCACTGACCCCTTTCTTTGGCCATTCTAGCTTTAGTCATCCGGCCTGACAGAATTATGCAGCAATGCCTTTGAAACTGTGAGAAAAGGCATGTATTGTAATTGTTTCTGATATTCAGTTTCAACTTTCCCCTCTCTGTCCCACTCTTCTCTCTCCCTCTCTCAGCACCCTCATCTTCAGTAAGTGTTTCAGATGGCTTGGTGACTCAGTGGATATCAGCCTAGATTGACACTTTGACACTGGCTAAATTGGCAGTTCCTAACTATCTGAAGGCCGCCTTTGACGGAAGTCTTCCCCAACCTGTCCTGCTCAGGTGCCTGGTTGTAGGAGAGACGATCTTCACAGGGTCATGCAGCTTATTTGCACGTATTGAAAATACCTGTACAAATGTATGGTATGTGTTAGTGAGGTGGCTGCAACTCTGTAAGCCGCAACTCCGTTTTATAAATGAGGGGCCTTTCCCACATTTTTCAGGAGCTTTTAAGCCAATGCTGTGTGGGTGTAGGCACCATTAGCACTAATTGGCTCTTTGCAATGGATGCCTGATAGGGCTTACCGCTGCATATGGATGGTCCATTTTAGACACACACACACACACACACACACACACACTAACTACAGACTGACAATAACTCATACATACATGCAAAGTAATTATTCACTCTATTTTCCTCATAATTTGTCCAGCATTGGCTTGTTATGACTTTGTTACTCAGAGGAAAACCTGCCTGCAGTTTAGATATTCTCAAATAATTCACCATGTAAATTGCAAATAGACATTTCAGGGATTCAGCAAAGTCATAAACTGCCATGTAAATGGTTGCATGCCAAGGCTGAATTGTCTTTGGTTACAAAATGTTAGCTGGCTGTAACAATATGTACTCATTTGTTATTTTAACATGAAATATATGTCCACAACTACATTATTTATAATGATTGATGATTTTATTGCAGGATGATGTCTTTCATGACAACAACTTGGTTAGGCAAGGGGAGAAAATACATTACAGTATTCCTGTAATTCTCCCATACTTACATGTTTGCGCAATATGCCTTTTCCACAGAAGACATTTTGACTTCACAGTAGGAAAGGCACAGGTGTAAATAATAATATGAATAAATTATGGCTGGATTCCATTTAGTTGCATCAGTTTCAGGGTCCTAGTTTTGTGCATTCTGGCTTGCTGTCATGGCTTACTGGGACTCTGAATAGAACAAGCCATTGTTAAAGTGTTTAGTAACATCTGTGCCTTTCTTACTAACTACTAAATTAAAATGTCTGCTGTAAGAAAGGCCATTCAAAATAGTATACTGTTTGGAAACAGCTCAAGATGTTGCTGACCTTTCAGGTTAGTAACCCCAACTAGTAGGAGTTACTATTAAGTGTCAGATCTGCGTTCCCCACAATGAATTGGGACTGTGGGATTATCTTGTTTCCAATGTTGACTGTGTTTTCGCCCCAATGTCGATCTGATTCTCGTTTGGCCTGACAGGCTTTAGCACATTAAAGTTTATATTGTTTTTTATCCTTACATGGAGTTTGTTTTGGAGTCTGTGTTGGTCTGGGAGCCGGTCATTTTTTAGCAGACTCCATTTCGTTAGCTGTGCTGTGTGTACAGTTCAGAGGCAGGCAAGAGGCTCGGGAGCACGAATGAACGTCACAGCCTACGTAAACCAATGGATTTCACAGAGAACCTGACCCGATTTCTTCACAGAGGAAGCAGCATAGTGGCTGTTCCAAACAACCCAGAAAGCAGGCGAATGGTTCATTTTTATGTGAGTTTACAACCCATTCACATAGGCAATAAAAAAGTGATTAATTTCATTATTAAACTTTATATAGCCCCTTTAAATCTGTAGTAGCCTACAAGCCTGGTCGGAGTTTTAGCTGCTTTGACACTTTGCATCTAAGTTGGGGATCTTTATTAAAAAGAGGTTGCAAGGAGGGATTTCATTTAACCTCAATGCTTTTCTTTGACATGTTCATCAAACTGTCATGGCCAGTAAGGCAACAAATCTCATTTATTTCTTGGTGGGAGCATTGATGATGGCTCAAATCCTGCTGCCAGAGGTCACAAGCGAGCTGTCCCCTCCTCGCTGTATCCCTTTCTGTCCCTTCCTTTTTTTCTGCTCCTTTCTCTCTCTATCCATCTACCTCTCAGCCTCTCTTTGTTTGGCAGTGATTTGACCAAATAAAACTGGTATCTCTATAGCACGGTGACTGCCAAAGGTGATTTTTCAAACTGACTGCCAGGACGCAATGAGTTTTAGATCGCCAGGCCAAATTTCCCTCCCTCTAACTAGCAGTTGTGGATGAAAATAGAACTGACCTCTGCATTCAGATCTGTCACCCATGTCATTGTCTGCTCTATTATCCCCATGCCCTTAAACGTACTGCTCTGAAAATGAGGTTGTAATGAACTAACACTTGAGGTGTTTGTGTTGCTGGACCTCACTTTCTGGGGTTATTTTTCCCATTAAGGCAACGTTATGTAGTCATTTTATCTTAGAATAACAGCTTCAATATTATTTTGAATCATCACGTTACACTGACATGTAACAGGGAGATTGTGGTACCAATACGCTATGGATAAATCTTCACAGCATCACATCAACAATTGGGTAGCTGTAGCTGTAGCTCAGGAGGTAGAGCAGGTTGCCCCTTAATCGGAAGATCTGGGGTTCAACCGGCTCCTCCAGGCTGCATGTCGAACTGTACTTGGGCAAGCTACTGAACCCCGAATTGCCCCTGATGGCTGTTCCATTGGTGTGTGAATGTTCCGTTTCCGTATGAATGTGTGTGAATGGTTGAATGTGACGTAGTGTAAAAGCGGTCGGGAGACTCTTCAGCAAGCTAGCTATAAGAAGAAGCTAAGTTAGTAAAGTTGTTGACTTGCTAGTTATTGATCATATGTAAAGTAATCATAACAAATGCACGCATACTACTGTCCTTATTTATGACAGCAGTGAAAAGCCAAATCACAAAAAACACCAATTGTTACATAATGTTGCTTTAAAGAGCTGTAATGGGAAAGTAAGCATATTTTTGGCTCCAAATAGCAGCCTGGAGTAACTCTTAATGAGTTATTTGGACAGAAATACCCTGAAAATATGTAACATAGCATCAGTAGACTAGAAACAGCCAGTTCATGTTTACTGAGCCAATTGGATTCCTCTGGTATAAAATCACAGACTGGCAGGGCTGCTATACTTGTGTTCACTCATATTACATTCACCAATAAATGGTTGCCTGCACTTTATAACAATTTGAGTTTTATGCAGAAATGTCATTGTTGCATGGATCGAGGAGTGTCCATGAGAGGTAGGGACAGAACACAACCTAAGGGGGAAAAAACTGTCCTGTAAAACCAGAACTGATTAAATGACATTATGGCAATGGGATTTAATCAGTTGTGGTTTTACAGGACAAAAGTGAAGCTTTTATTTCTTTACTTGGAAATGTCCCCTTTCACTCAGACATCAATATAAAATGAAACAATTCTCAGTAGAGACCTCAGCTATTGATCAAGGTCAGGGGCAAGCTCCATTATGCCTGAACTTGGAGAGATGTTAATTTATAAGTGAAAACTTTCAACTTAACAGCCTTGACGTCAGCCAGAGACAAAAAGAGAGGGTGATGAGGGAGGATAGAGATGGGAAATGAGAGAATGCAAATTACTTGCCAGATAAGTAAATGTGCCACTGCCACGGCATGGGACTCTGATTGCGCGGGGAAGGTTAGGCTTGCCTGAGCCATCCGCAGATATCATTAATCCAAGGTTGACCTGGCCTGAATTACGCACGGCCCTGCCCACAGATGTTTATTATCCAAGAGGAGGCTGTCCAGGCAGTAAGCAGTCAGAGGAGGGGCGATGTGCTTTTCCTAAATGACGAGCACCACTTCCTTTTGAGCCTTTCACGAAGACAAATTGGCTTGGATCAGCAGCCAGGCAGCTGGCTGATGGAGAGGTGAGATGTATTAGGCCCACATGGACATTTTCATCATGACGGCTTTTCTTTTTAGTTTTTTTCTCCCTCCTGCAGCATGTCACCTGCTGCAGTGTGTCATTGTGTCCTAGTCGCTCTCATGCTCTATCACTCACCCACACACATACACAACACACTAACCATACAGTACAGCCGAATAGGCTCACACTAATCCTCACTTTAGACATGTACTGAACAGTTTTGTTTGTGGATTACTGTCCTCTGGTAAAAGTGAGAGATCAGCACACACAGGAGTCTTTAGAGTTTAAATAATGCAATGCTGTTGTACTTAAGTCATACAGAACAAAGGGAGCAAGCAGAAAATCTTTGGTCCACATTGCAGTGTATAGGCAAAAGTTTAGATAGTTCCTAATTTAAACAATAGTATTAATGTAATAGCTTTGCAATGTCTAGGCAGGTGAGCAAAACAAGGCTATAAACCAGATACCTGGATGATGTTACAAAAGTGTGTGGAATTATGATGACGATGATCGATTTCATTTCATCTGGTTTGACTTGATTATACTGCAGGATTATAAAGGCACCAAGTTTATAATCCTTCTCAAATCAAACAATGTGTGTGTATTCTCTATTGACCATTAAGTGTTAAAATATAGAGGATCCAGTCTGTACCTAGTAAAATAATTTTTGCAAGGTCTTAAGAACTGTCAAAACACAGTTTCTGAATCGTGTGCCAAGACACATTGTAACACTGATGATATCAACCTAAAATGTATAATTTATATTATAAATTGTATAATTTATTATATATTACTATGATATAACGTGACAGCTTATGTGCAATTTTATATTTCAAGTGATTCATATAAAACAATTTAATTTAATATTGTTGTCTAGTTTCAGCACTTTCATTAGCTGTGCAATTACAATATACGCAAATATTTGATGCTATATTTTGATATTTAAATAAAGGTATGATAAACACTTGTCTTAAATTTGCCTCTTTGAAGGATAGCATGAAAGCCTAATTTACTGCTTTATAAAACCAGCTTTAATGCTTTTGTTTGTGTGTATCCTCATTCCTCTTCCCGGCATTAGCATGTCCCACTTTTCAAAGCATTCAGTCTTCCTATCAGATCACCTTTTGATCATATATTTTATTTGATGTACCATATCAAGTAATTTGCTCTCACTTAGTGTTTAAATAAAAGCCTTAGGGCAAAACCAGAGATACATATATGGAGCTGCTGTTTGAGGAATCATTCGGTTCAAAACGTAAGACTGGGAAGCCAACCGGTAAGGTCTTAATTTAGGACATTATATACATATATGCACAATGCACTCAAACAACAACTAAACCCATCTGACTGCGGGTTTATTTTAATGATGTAAGAATAATAGGTTGTATTAGTTCTTAGAGAAAATGTGGACTTGGTTATCCATTACAGTTGGCTGTACTGTAATGGAATAATTCATATTACTCTTAAATTATGAATAGCAGTGGATAACAGTGTCATCAATACTTACTGAAGAGCGAAATTGTTCCGGGTTGTCATTCTTTACTTTTTAAGTGAGCTGTCCATGATACTTTGCAGAGTGCAGTGGGTTTGTACATGATAGAAAACAAAAGAGAAACATAGGGCATAGCTCTCTGATGTAAACAACAGGAGGGAAACCAATTCCTCCGCAAATAATTGTAATTCTCTTCTCTTGTGTTTATTTCTTTCTTTTTGCAGGTTTGGCAGTTCACCAGATAATCACAATCACTGTGTCTCTCATTATGGTTATCGCAGCCTTGATCACAACACTCGTCCTTAAAAACTGGTAGGAAAGATTCCTTTACTTTTTACTCATAAAGACATTAACTGTAGAATGTCACGCTTTGTCAGAAATGCGTGTAGATGACCAAAGGTTCAAGGTATGATTTTATGTTTGTTTCTTGTCTTTGGTGCGTGTTTTTGTAGCTGTGCGCAGTCGGGGAATGGCCGCCACAATAGCCATCAGCGCAAGATCCACCAGCAGGAAGAAAGCTGCCAAAACCTGACAGACTTTACCCCAGCCCGGGTGCCCAGTAAGGTGGACATATTCACTGCCTACAATGACAGCCTGCAGTGCTCACATGAGTGCGTTCGGACTGCCGTGCCCATCTACACTGATGAGATGATCCAGCAGACGCCTGTCTACAAGACTGCTTACAACGGAAACAGGTACGCAGGGCCAGGACTGTTTGTAGCACAAAAGGTGGATGCACACTGGAACATTTCTTCAGTGAGTTAGCACTGTAAATCCACAGTCCCTTTATGCTTTTCCACAATGAAGTCTCTGTCCACTACAGTTATTATCAATTAAAGTCTAATGGCCTAAATATTATTAAACCCCATGCTGAAGTGCAGAGCTAGATCAATTTAAATTGAGTTAAGAAATCAATGTCGATTTCCTAAGAATAATGGTTTTATGAGAGGATAAATGTTCTAATTACTTTAAAAAATTACAAATGCAAATGCAGATTAAAAAAAAGCAATATTTATCTTCATCAAATGCTTGAATTCCTCACACTCTTCTCCTTGTGCTGTCACTCTGAACCACAGTCAGCTGCAGTCAGAGCAAATCCACCTATAAATTGGTTGCCTCTAATGCTGTTGTCCATTGCCTCATTTCTTGTCCATCTGCCTGACACCTGGCTGTGTGGTGTGGCCCAGCATGCTCAAGCTGCACACAACAAACTAAATCTACCAGTGATTTTTGTTGTTGTTATTGAGTAAATTTAAAGATGTAAGGCAATGGGATGTGAAGTCTTTACAGTGTCATTTTATGCCATTTCAATTGGTAGACGGATGTTTATATGTATATATAGGATATACGATTATTATTATTATTATTATTATTATTATTTTCTCATTTACAATTCTTATATAAGTGATTCATATAGAAATATTTAATTTAAAAGTTGTAGCACTTTCATTAGCTGTGTCACAATAAAACGCTTTTGGCAAATATTTGATTCTTTATTTTGGTATTCGAACAGTTTTACTGTTTATTCAAGGTATGCTAAACACTTACAGTTTCTTAAATTGTCTCTTCGAAGAATAGCATGAACACCTGATTTATTGCTTTATCAAAAAAGCTTTAATGCTTGTGTCTGTGTGTCCACATTCCTCTACCCTGCATTAGCATGTCCCACTTATCAGATTACCTTTTGATGACATATTTTATTTGATGTACCATATCAAATAATTTGCTCTCACTTTGCTCGCACAACAGACATTCGTTCGGGTGAGAAAATGTTATAAAAAGCATACATGTTTTTAGTGTGTGGAGCTGTTAAAGGGTTCATTAAAAGGGGCAATATGTAGTTTTCAGCATTTCGTTAGCTGCAGTGTTGTTAATAAGTAATTTCACTGAAAAACTACATATAGCCCCTTTTACTCACATTGGTGAGTCATGGGTGTATTTGATTTACTAAGCTTGAAATAGGGCTGTGCAAGTAATCCAATTTTGATTTTGGCCTCCCACCATTATGAAAACAAGATAATTGAAATAAAATGATAATGTTGCCGCATTTCGTTTCTTTTCTTTTGTTATAAATCCAGCGCACCCCTTTTTTTTACAGCCGTGGCTTCTGCCCCTCCCTAAAAGCCCAAATTCTCTCTCAGCCAGGCTGTGATGTTTAGCTCAGCTCAAGCCAAGATGCCCGGGGGTTGTAAGGGCTATAACGTCCAAGACTGATGTCACGATTATTAGCTTAAACCTAGGTATTTCACACTGCATAAATTAGCCTAGCGGCCAGTGGACATTTGCTCTGTGTATAGCTTAACAAATGACATATTATATGGTCTACTCATTGATACTTTTCTTACTCATCGTTGTTTTAAGTACCAGCATCTCTCTAGTTCACCTGTCTCTGCTCTGCTCCTCTCCGTGTACATGCGCACACACGAGCCCCTCGGCGGCCCATCCGTCCCCCAAAGCAGTCAACCTGAGGAAACACTGTGTATCTGTCATCCTTTTTCCTCTAAGATGCTGTTTCAAGTTAATGTTTGGTTACTATTTCATGGACTATTTAGGTTTTTTGGGGGGGGGGGGTAATCATTTTGGAATGTTTCCAAAGTCAGTGAATAATGAAGTTACATAATCATGATCTCACTATTGACCAAAATAATTGTGATTGTGATTTTTACCATAATCAAACAGCCCTAGTTTAAATCGTTTCTCTTTGTGGTTAAAGATGTGTCTCTCTTTGTGATATAAACTGACAAGGCAGGTGTGTTACATTGAAATCTGGAATACTGTGGTATTATACCTTAAATTATCATTTATGTTCTGTGACAATAAGCTCGGTAGAGTTTTGATTGTGTTAACTGAGTGGATAACAGTAACAGTCATCTAAGCTGCAGGGCCAGCAAAGATGGTCACACTTACTCAAAGCCTGTAACAGAGTGATTATGCTGGCAGTGAGGGTAGGGTAATTCAAATGCGTCTGTATTCATTTATTTTAAGTCATGGAAAGATGGCTACATCTTGACTCATGTTTAACAACAACATTGCTGATAAATCCAGGATTTTTATCTCCGCCAAGAAATGGAGGTCTCAGTAAGTGATTGTCTGTGGTTGTGTTTGTCTGTGATGGTACAGTGTTGACAGTGGCACTAAAGGCTAGCTAGGGAGATTACATTAGGCCTCAGAGGATGTATGAAGTCTATTGAAAAAAATGTTTTTGTTCAGAGGAAACCTATCAACGTCCCTGCTCAGTAATGATGTCACTTAAGAATCTGTCAATTCAGGTTAAAAGCTTACTACTGAAAACCAATATGGTACTTATTGGATGTAATATAAATATGTAACCAATCAAACTGCATCATATCCATGAATAGAAGTTTACTTAATGTTCTTACCTTTTGCACTTTATCTCGTAGGCCATCCCCCACTGAAAGACAACTGATTCCTGTGGCCTTTGTGTCAGAGAAATGGTTCGAGATCTCTTGTTGACAAGCTGAAGGCCTTGCTCACTTCCTGTGGGTGGAAGAGACTTCCTGAATTCACGCTCTGGTAGGTACTGTGGTAATTTGTCCCCTTGCAAATCATCGCCTGAGCCTTAGCCACCTCGATCCCCGTGGTGATGCTGCCCCACTTTGGGAATAGAAGGGAACTTGGCATATGTTTGTTATTTGTGACATGATTATGCTCCTTTCCGTCTTCTGCACAGTGATTAAAATGGCTGAGAAATCCAGCTCCGTGCAGTATCAGAGGTTTTTAGTTGAGATAACAAATTATGTATATATCAGTAGTAATAAGCTATGTGGTTGAAATGACTGATTTCACTCTTCATATTGGAAATATTTTCATTAATATTTATGCTGCCACTCTCATCCTTTCACCAATAGCATATTGTTTTGAAGATTTCTAGGAGTAAAGAGGCACTTTCACTTGACTTGTGACATATTTTTATGCATGGTTAATATATGCCAGAATGGCCTGCATTTGAAATTCAAAGCGTGAAAGTTAAACACATGCTCTGGCCCCACAGTGTTGCTGGAAGCCCGGGGGGAGGTGTAACGTCTGCTATTGACCCAGATTTTAAAAGGAATAGATTGCCTGCAGGTAGCGTAGTGGGAGGACAGCGCCTCGCCGTTGTCTGGACACAGATTAGTCTCATTCAGCCTAGCTCTACACAGCATGCTCCCAGCGCTGTAGTCTTGAAAGACATAAGATCCCATATTATTATGCTGCAAACCAAATATATTTCCTAGGCATTTGTGTATGTTATAGCAGTGATACAGCATTACCCTTTCATCTGGTTTAAGAAAGGCACTGGTTTGCATGTTTTTCAGGTTAGTGCTGGATACCAGTTCCTCCTAACATAAGTGGAAAGTATGCTGGTTTTGAGTCATATGTGTGTTACAGTTGTTCTTTTATTTTGCACAGGTGACCATTATGAGTGGTAATTGTAATTTTGTTCCCCGCATCTTCACAGGATCCAGTTGGAAACAAGAAACACACAAAACAGCTTCTTTTTGTAAAATAGCGTGATCACTCTTTGGACACTGGTGAAGATATTTATTTTTTTAGAGATGACAAGCAGAGCAGCCACAACGCTGCCACTCCATATCTCCAGGAACGTACAGTCATTTAGATATAGATTATATATAGGTATATTTACAGGAGGTGTGGGACAAGACTGTGGACGTCACGGATGTCTCAAGAGAAACACTTGACATTTGAAAAAGGAACCCACAGAGCTGCTGTGGGTGGAAGATGAACTGTATTTCTGAACAATGTGCCAATAATGCCACTATGTGCCACAACCTGGATAGAAGGAAGTTTCAACAACAACTGATGGACAACACAAAGAGCGCTATATTAACCCTGTATCGACTCAAACTACATTGTTTGTTTGTTTGTTTTTTAAGAAATGTGAAAGATAAAAAATGCTACCAATGTATTTGAATATGTTTTAAATAGTTTTAAGAAAAGTGTTGCAAAAGAGTCTAAAAGATATTTATATGAGACACTATTCTATTAGTTGGGGAAGAGAGAAGATGGAAAAAAGAACGGTATATGCTTTATTGAACAATTGATTTTAAAACATTGTTTCTATAGATCCCATTTTAAAAACAGAATAGTTATGTCTATTTTTTTACACAGAGTAGTCTGCCACAGCCCTAACAGTGTAAGTCCGAACCACTTGGAATTCAGCACTGTTAATCAAATACTCCCACCCGAGCTGAGATTATATCAAAGAAAACCATTTGAATACACCTGGTGCAAGCCAAGTAAATGCCAACTCCAATTGCTTATTATGTAAGATTTGTTTCTGATTTGGGTTCATGAAAAAACAAACAAAATATTTATGTGGTGCAGGATCACTGTTGCAAAAATCCCATTGCAGCAAAATTCAATTCACGTATAGATACAAGGACAGCCACAAGAGTAAGCATGAGGATGAGTTGGACAGGACATTCATACTGCCTCAGGTCTGTCTAACTCTCTTGCACACTTTGGTCTCGGGTTCAGCAGCTGTTTGGGATACATTCTAATGATTGGTTATAATTTAGATAGCTGAAAGAGTGGAATAGATTCAATTTGAGCTTCAAATTCAAATATATCACGTGATAATTTGCATTAATAGGGGAGAGACTGAAAAATTAATCCCTGATATCAGATAGTAAAAGACCATCCTCACCAAACTCCCAGAGTGGTTCCCTTTTAATAAATTGTTTTTAAACCAAAAAAACAAAAAAGTATATTCGCTTCAGTCCATCAACCAAGAATGAAGAAAGAAGTGCTGCAAAGTGTTGGCACTCATGTTTTAAATGCAAGATGTAAGCAGGGAGGAATTCCCTCTCCAAATGTGTGGAAATGACTAGTTTGCTCCCTACAGAGCCAGATCTACTCAGTACTCGAGGACAATATTTCTAGCATATCAGAATTTCAGCTACAACACCCAGGAAGTTGGGTGTTGTGCACAAATAGATTGTTTGTTTGTGTGCCAAAGTAAGCAGAACAAAAATTCGATATAGACGTATGAGAAAGAAGAGTTTTGTTTTTTTCTTTCAAAAACCCCAAAACTCTCAGTGTATTGTTAAAGTCAGGGGATTATGACAAGCCAAGCAGTTGCTGCCAAATTGGTTTAAACTATATCTTAAGTCAAGGTGAGGGAACTCTATGGGCAGGAAGGACAGTAAAGCTCTCCCGGGAGCTTTCTGGAACCATGAATTTTATTATCAACCTCAAGCTCTGAAAGACAGATTACCTTTGTGATACAAAGCTTTTGAGGAAGCCTCCTATGAATCTACCTTTATTGTGCTGTGGGTTTGTACAAAGCACAAATACAATTCTGTAATTGTAAACATTTTTGGCTGCGGACAGCAATATGTACAGATTTTAAAGGTGGGTTTTATTGTGTGTCGGCGGTGGAGCTCCAGTAATTCGCTTAGGTGGTTTTTAGGCTTGTACTCACTTCCTTAAAGGATCCAAGAAAACAGGTTGTCCCAGTGAGATCGGTTTCTGTAAATGTGAGCCATTCAGGAGGTGCCAAGATGGCCTGGGATAAACACTGTGGTGAAAAACTCCCGCTTTTGCCCATTCACAACATGAAAACCACTCTCATGAATGACCCATACCAATTCAGCCTCACTTGTGTGTCAGGCTGTGGAGTTGCTTCTTTGACATAACATATATTTTTTTGAATGAAGAGTGTTATCTTAATAGTCAGAGGGTTACAAAAACTTGCTGTATATTATACACGTGTAAATGTATTTTCTATATATTTGCTTCTATTTGTGTACAGGTGTGTTCTATTTTTCAAGACCTCTCCTGTTTTTGGGAAGGTTTCAGCTAGGTCGGGGATAGTGTCTTTGTTTACATGTGTAACTATGGTATTTCTTTTAAAACACAAAACTAACCTTGTGCCAAGCTTCCTACCTGCACTTTCAAGCAGTACTTGTATTATATCTTTAGCTAACCAGTATAATACTTCAGTAGACGCTGCAATAGTTCAGAGACTGGAGAAGGAGGTGGAATGTTTGAAAGTTACTGAGTGCTGAGTCGTTTGAAGAGGTGTTGGTATCACGTCTTGGGTTCTGCCGTTTTCATGGTTGGCTGGGAAACCAATGACTCTGTTCTACATCATTTCAACATGAATTCTAATATTGTGTTTCATCACATGAATAATAAAAAACAGTGTAAATTTAACAGTAGCTGCTAAGAAACCAACTAAACCTGATCTAGACTGCGTTGCATTCATTTGTCATATTCATTTGTGTATACATATTGCTACAACTGCCCAAGAATATGTACGATTTGCAACACACTTTACTGTAATGAATACAAAAATTAATGTTGGCGTTTGTGACATATGAAATAATCAGGGAAAGGTGTCTAAAGAAAGACGCGTGAGAGCAGGATCAGAGTTACGCATACTGATATGGAAGTCATTCACTTTTTTTATTTATCAAAGCTTCTAATGGATAATTCTGGTTTATGTAAACTTAGGCTTTAGGGGTGGCAGTGTCCGTGTGTCCGTCTGTCCACTACTTTGCTGCAGACTGAAATATAACATTTGGTAGAGACATCCATGGTGCCCACAGGATAAATCCTAATGATTTTGGTGACACCTTGATAGCATGCTAACATGCTAAACTAAGATGGTGGACATGGATAACATTATACCTGCTTAATATCCGCATGTTCGCATTGTCCTTGCAAGCATTTTAGCATGCTGAAATGATGGTCAGTATATAGTGACAATAGTCTTGTTGTCGTTTTTGACAACATTCCTATGATGAGATTGTACTCACCAAGTTATTTGCAGGCTAAAATGAGACCAACAGTGTAAAACAAGTCTAAAACTACTACGGGAAGTGGAGTGTGCAAACTGTGGTGGATGTTTAATATGGACAGTTTGTGTGTTAATTTTACAGTTCGCCTTTATTTCATATTCCAAATAAGTTTAGCTAACCTGTCTGACTGTCACACTCTCTCTGCCCTGCTGAAATTTTTTTTAGCACTGTGGTCCAGGATCTCAGCAGTGAATTTGGTTGAGTACAATGTTATTTCTGACAGAGAGATCTGTGCAGTATCACGAAGTGGTTCCCTATGACATCCAACGTTACAGCGTTTATGAATTTGGGCAGTTTTTTATGCTTGTTCTCTGAATTGCTGTGAACGGTTTCATCATTGCCACGTCTCTGTACTACTAACACTTTATCTGATAATTGTAAAATGTGACCCTCCCGAAAATGTTGAAATTTTATACCAAGCTGATAATGATAGTGTGGGACTGATTTCTCATTCTTTCAAAATATACAAAATCAGATTATTGAGACAAGGGAAACTTTGACATTTGGAATTCATTTCTGTGTTTCATGCTGTAGGGCAAAGGTTTTGTAGGCTTGTTTGAATTGTTAGCATCACTCATTAAAATCACAAGGAGCAAAAACTTTACATTCCTGAAGGACATTTAGACAAGGAAAAATTTTATCTTGCAGCTGTGATATATTTTTGAAACAGACACGATTATCTGGAGACATCGGCATACATCACCCTTCCTCCTTTTACCTCTGTCTGAAATCAAACTGATATGTAAGGAAATGCCTTACTGCTTTCTTGCCTTTTCAGTTTATATGTCAGGATAGCTGATGAGTGTGGTGTATTATAGCTAAGAGGGAGGAAAATGATTCCACTCCGCTGGTCAGATTTGATTCAGGAAACATTATCTGAGAGCAGCACAGGCAATGGCAGGCGGGGGGGCTTGTAGAAAAGTCTTAAACAGACACCAAAGACTTGACATGCCTTTTTCACAAGGAATGAATATTTTGCGTTTCTGTCTCTTCAGTAACCCACAAAACCCATGCTCCCTTCAGCACAAACAAGCTATCAATCAGCAAGGGTTTCCTTGTCAAGATGAAAGATGTGCCGCACACTTTGCAGGGACTGTGATTCGTGTTTGACTGTCAGACATACAGAGTGGAACTTATTGACATATGTTGTTTGAATTAGATGCTGGCTGGACATCTCCAAGGCCAAGGTTTGTTTTTTTCCATATCATCAGAACCATTCACGAGCGATGAAGCATCAATATTTTGACTTTGTTTAATCATGGCCTTTGGGTGCCTGATTAGTCTAGAAACATGTTTCACAAATGGAATTGATGTGGCCGATAGCAGGTTGCTCAAACAGCAAGATGGACTCAGTAGGAAGAAGAAAATTTTTGATTTGACAATGAAATGTTTTACTCAGAAGAAAGGACAATGTTTATGTTTATAGACATATGTATCTTACTGAATTCATTTTTAGGCGTCAGGAAACTGTAGCTCTCCACTCCGCTTCTCCTCGTTTCACAAAATCACATACTGTGCGCTTACTGTATCTAAAGCGGAGGGCTCAGACTCTCCTCTCGGGTCACGTTTTTACTTTTCTATGTACAAGAGCTAAAGCACTGTCACTGTCAGTGCTTATTAATACAGTCAAAAGACTTGAAGAAAAACAACACTTTGTTTGCAACATCTAAGTTCTCCCATAATCCCTCTGCTAGATGGAGACTAGCTGTGTGACCCAAATCTGCTGTTGCGGCATTTGATTTGCATAGACGGCCTCCAACGCTGTACAATGCCTTCAGACAAAAAAATAAGGCCTGGAATGACAAGGCAAGGAAATGTGGGATAACAGGAAAAAATAGATCCATGGTTGCTTATTCCCGGAGAGTTCAAAATAGACAGAGGGGTAAAAAAAAAAACATAAATATCATTCGTACAGTTTCAATTTGTAGAGGTGAGGAAGTTGTGTAGGATTTTATTTTCTTGTTTTGGGGAGGGAAGGGCTTTTCACATGTGGACACAGTGGTTTGTTCATCGAAGCTGACTTACAATCACAATACATACCTACCATGAAAGAACCTGACGCGAGTTGTATTGTCACCATCAAAATGAAGAGTTTGTACTTTGTGACTTAAACTTTTTATATTTGTGTTTAATATATCAATGAGTACCTCTGTTAACTTTTGTATAAGACCTATGACTATAGTATATACAAACACACATACACACACACCTCCACAAAAGGGACTCCAGTCTGTCTCTGTGACGGCTAAATGTTGTATAACTTTTATTTTGTGTCTTATGAACCACATCTCTTCCTTTTGTAGTTATTGGTAAATGTTTCGATTTCCAGGTGACTTTGATTTGGTTACTCTTGTACTACTAAGCTCTGTATTTGCAAGCACTGTAAATGCGATTCTCATTGGATTCGTCCTCTGTACATTTAGTACTCTGATGTTGCTATTAATAAAATGTAAAACATCATGGGCGTGTGCTGTGGGAAGTTTCTTGGATTGAGTCTGGAGGAGGGCAGTGATCAAACAGCACAAAATAAAAGATTTGAATATGAATTCAAGCTGGATTCTGTATGTTTGTCAAATCAAATTACGTGCTCATTTTAAAGTTGCTTTAATAAATAAATAATTATCTTGTTACATTTCATACATTAGTGTTATTACTGTCAACAAATAAGAACGACACTAAGGGGAGCATCATCATCCACTGGCATTTACACTGTGTGAGACTGGATGCAAGCGAGTGGAAAGTCAATGAAATGTTGGTTGGTCGGTTCAAAAAAAGTTAAGCTGTGCCCACCACAACATTTATATCTATAAGGCAGAAATTGGCAGTCAAGTGTTTTTGAAATTGCGTGTTTGTGAATGCATGGTTGCATGCATGTATGTGGTCACAGCTATTGTGAATCTGTGCTTGTTAATACAAACAAAACACCATAGTCAAAAAAATTAAACTTAAATACTCTTATTATTATTAACAATTTAACTAGAATGTTATCTCAACACAGTAAACAACTTTACGTCTCCTGTGATGGGAGCTTTGACATTTATTAAAGAGTTATCAGATAATATGTAATAATATAATAATATAAGTTGGTATTGCAAGAAAATTAAACTTATATCTCAGTCTTAATATATATATGGGCAATATTATAATTCTCTAAAAACTTGCTAATTACAGAAATGCTTTTATTATGTTATACATCTCAGTCATGTTGACCTTTTGCAGGTGCTTGGATATTATCTCCAGTTTATTATAACTATAGCTATCACACCTGTCAGAAAAAGCATTATAATTACTGAATTAACTGCTGAGATCTCGGAACAAGGCAAAACCACTAAAAAGATGACCCGAAAGGTTGTAAACAAGCCCACCGTTAGCCAGATTAAGACCAAAAAATGAGAAAAATGCAATGAGGCACAGCTGCGGCAAGTACAACAGGTAAAAGTTAATGCTACTTACCTTCTTCCAAAACTCAGAAATTAAACTTCTTTAATTTAATAATAATAATAATTTAATTTTTTTTTTTATCAATCATGAACAATACAGGCAATTGAAATAAACAAGAATAGGTTAGCAAAATAGCCTTGCTAGCCATTCATGTCACCACATGAATCATATCCATGCAACTATAGGTCCACTCAACACCCCTATAGAGCCATTGATACCGAAACGTGTTAAAAAGAAATTAGTGTAAAATATCTGATAATATAAAATCATAATATGTTACACTCTATATTCATATGGTCAATATGACCTTGTTAAATGCACTATTAACTGACAAAAATAACTCTGGCACCATGGTCTGTATAGCTGTATAAAAAGCTCCAAAATGAGCTTTGATACATTTGTAGGGAGAGCCATAATTGCTGCAATAGCTATTTTTCTACCTGATTAAGGTGTGAAATGTCTTCTCGGCTGGCTTTTCTTCCTATATAGAGCAGTCAACCATTACTAATAGCCTTGATTAAAGCTTTGTGAGCACAGCCCCTGTTTGTTTAGTATTCGCTTTACAATGGTTTTGCAGGCTGGGTGAAGAATCCTGTTAAACATTTGCCGAAAGACACAACCTGATTCCACCAAAAATAAAAATAAAAAAGACACGGACATCACTTGCACCTAGCGGCAATCATTATATTACTTTCATGTTGACTTTTATTAAATTTTTAGCCACTCTAGCTGGCTCTAGGGATGGCAATGTTGATATCAGTTCACCATTGGACTGCCATTAACGTTTTTTACAGATATACATTGTCGCCAGAGGATAAATCCTACTGACTTTGGTGATTCCTTATCGGTGCTTCTGCAGCAGCTCCGGCTGCTCAGTCCCGTGTCAAATGTTGTTGGTGTGGTCGGCTGGATGGGCAGGCGTTCTTTTCCTTTGCTTGCCTCTTTAGTCTTTAGTGTAGTAGACCGTTCTTGGTCTCGAGACCGATCTTAGGACCCCTTTTTAATGGCCCTGGTCTCGTCTCGGACTCGACTGAATTTGCACTCGGTCTTGTCTCGGTCTCGGACATTGAGGACTCTGGATTTTATTTCAAGACCATAACTTTGGGAATATCAATAATTTGCTTTTACATTGTCTGATTTATTTGTTAACATCCTAACTTTGATTGGATGTAAAACTTATTGCTTCAAATTCAACCAATAACCCTAATTAAAAATGTGTTGTTCCCATTAGCAACTGTCCCCCCTCCCTGCGTGAAAAAGCATGAAAAAGAAGTGAATAAAGATTTTGAATAAAGACGCTTACGTTGATTTCAGCTCTTAGTGTTTGTATGTGGGTGTTTTAATGGGAATCTGGATCTTTCAGATCAATTTGAGAAGTACCTATGATCTCGTCCCACATTTTGTTGTGTGTCATGTAATGTGGGGAACTGGTCTTGGTCTTGACTCGGTCTCGCCCTCCTTCGTTCTTGGTCTCGACTTGGTCTCAGCCCCTAAAAGTCTTGGTCTTGTCTCGGTCTCGATAAACTCTGGTCTTGGTCTTGACTTGGTCTCGGTTTGGGCGGTTAGCTAAATTATTTCAAGGCACTGCTCAATCAGCACTGTTTAGCCTAAATACAATATGTCTGTGTTTGGATTGTCCTTAAGTGTCTTATACCTCTTCTGTCTATTATGTCCTATTACAGCTTTCCTTTGCTGAAGAGCCATGTTAGCTAGTATGCTATAACAAATATCAAATTTATATTTCATTGATAAGTATAGTAATTGCAGAATGCATAATTGCAATTTTTTACAACTTGAATCTTATTTTTGTAGTTTTGGGAACATTCATTTCAGTAATTGTCATCATTGTGACCACCAAAGGAATTATTTAGATCTGGGAACACGGCAACATGCAAAGAATATGACAGGCTGTCACCAAGCCAAACATTAGAAATTAAGATCAAGTAAGTTATTTAATATAGTGTTGTATAACCCACCTTAATATGACATACTATATGCTATAAGCTTTGCTAGGGAATCAGTAACAAAGCAAATTGAATTAGAGTATTTACACTCATGCTGGTGAGGTAACCAGTGGTCCAAACTAACTAAAACCTTCATCTAGAGTTTCATGTCAGTGTATCATGTAAAAGAGACTTAAGTGGTTTTAAAATAGTCTGCCATATTATTTTGAAGGATTAATATTTCATTTCAAGTCAACAATAATTCTTGTTCTGTATGAATGATCACTTAGTTTTACTTGTTTTAACCTGAAATTATAACATCGCACTTTTGCAGTTTAATTTTACCATATTATTGATTCCTGTCATTTTGAAATTGAATTAGAAACACAGGGGTGGTTTGCAATCAGTGGTGTCTGACACAGGGATAAACAAACAAATGCACAGAGGCAGTTCCTAGCTCCTTATACACACACACACACACACTCAGCTGATTCCATCGATGAGACAATAAATGTTAATTTCCCCAAGCAGCCAGTTAGTGTTTTTCCATTTAACAACCATCTTCTGATCCGAGGCATCTCTCTCATTCTCTTGTGTCTTCTCTCTGTCTCTGTGTTGTCTTATTCTTTCTGTCTCATCCTCGCTTTCTCTCTCATGCTGTCTGGCTGTTTTTGGGATCACCTGGAGATACAGTTCTCTTCTCCAGTTTGACGAATCGGCATGGGCAGAATGAGTGCTCCCTAAAGCCAGGCTGTGTCCTGGAGGAGGCCTGGCAGGCCGCATTAGCATGAGGCCAGTTGGGTCGGTCCACACTCACTGTGACAGGCCTGAACCTCCCTCGCTCCTCATACATTAAATGGAATTATGCAGCCCTGCCTGCACAGACGGGCTCGATCAATGGGGTGGACGGCACATGCCAACAGATGCCAGGGAGATACTTTAGTGCGGTGAGATTAATCCCTGCTGCAAACCTGCACCCGTCAAAGACTCTGCCACCACCAAGCCCAGACAGCGCAGTCAAAGTTGATTAGCTCCTTGGTTGTCTGGTGTGGAGTAGCGGGACCAGGCAACTTCTGACTGGCAGCTGAGACAGGTGAGTGCAGGGCCAAGAAGACTACTAAACTATCCTCCTTCAAAGTTCTGTTTCTTTCATGAAATTGTACAGCCATGATGGAGGTTATAGGTCTAGGAATTGTTAGTGTTAGTGCTTCTCCAAATTAGGATCACATTTTCCAAAACGTCTGCAGTTTCCTGAATAAGAGAAGATGCTCCTCCTTGTTCCATTTGTGCTGGGAAAACCGCAGTGCTTTTCCTGTTTTGTGCCATAAAGCAGTCTTCTTTGTAAGGGAACCACTGGTTTCCAGTTTGGACTTTACAAGAAACACATTGCCTCCAAACACTTACCCTTGATCGCAGCTGATCAGAATTCCCTCCCGAGTATGCTTGATCAATCCTGGGAATTCAACAAATTCATAAAGAAATTCAGAATCTTCTAGCAGATCATCATGCATCTTTATACGCTTGACCACATCCCAGCACAGAGCAAATAAGGGGCGAGGTGCTGCCTATCTGCCTCAGTTGGCAAATCCACAGGACCGAGATCCTTTGGACAGCTCCATGTCCTTTTTGCAACATTTTCTTCAGAGAAGAAGAGTTGGCAGTTTGTTCCCCTACCTCCACCTGTGCGCTTGGGCAAGACATTGAGCCCCAAATTGCTCCCAATGGTTGGCCAGTACCCTGCCTGGTAGCTTGCTGCCAATGGTATGTGTTTGAATGTGCAGCAAAAACATTGTAAAGTGCTTTGGATAAAAGTGCTATATAAATGTGTGTATGTATTTACTAGTTAGCTGTGCACTGTTAATAAAGTTGGTCAGGTCCTCGTTCATGTCTTCAGTACCACCTCAGAATATCATATGTCTTTACACCCTATGACAGTGCTTTTTCTGACATTGTTATACAAGTCCAGAAGGGACTTCAGAGACAGCAGTGTCTCAGCCTGTGTCCTGAGCAGAACCCTCCTAAACGCTGTGTCTATCCAGGATCATCTCATGTAACAGCTTGCAGAGGGGCCAGGTTAGCATCTGTAGCTTAAGAATACAACATACAAGATCTCCAGGCACTAGCGCATGGGCAATATTTAACTGCCCTAGGTAGATAGCACGCTCAAATCTAGTAAAAGTGATGTGTCACTAGCGAGAGTAGAAAAATTAAAGGGATGATTAAACTGAAATGGTAACCTAAATGGTTATAACCTCCAGGTTGCGTGCCGAGTTTGACCTAGTTTCACATACACAAGCTGCAGTAGTAAAGTAACACTGTGAAACCACCAGTGTCATGGGACCTTTCTGTGAGGAGTTGTCCCTGTGTGTGCGTGGGCTACATCTAGTCGCTCCAGTTTCCTCCAGAATTGGGGACTGCCTGTAGGTGTGACTGTCAGTGTGAATGGTTGTCTGTCTCTGTGTCAGCCCTGTGATAGTCTGGCAACCTGTGCAGGGTGTACCCAGCCTCTTGCTCAGTGTGAGATAGCCTTTAGACACAGCCCCAACGATAAATGTATTGATTACTAATAAAAAACTGACTGGAGCATCACTAACCAGCCACTCTTCTAATTTGAGCTTCTGAACAGCATTGCATCAGCATCAAGGCTGCACCTTCTTCCTGTTTACAGATTTCACACCAGAACAGATGCAGAAATGAAGGTCATTGGAATTTGAATGTGGCACATTGATTAGCACCTTAACAGGTAGAACTACCTACAACTTTGCTTTACTAAAGCTCATGGTTTCTCCATACAGTGTATAAGGAGGTAACAGAGTTTAAACTATAGGTTTACATAATAATAAAATCGGTGTCCTATAAAATACATTTACTACTAATTTCCGCTCAATTTGAAGGACACATTATTGCTGCCGGGATAATGTTCACAGGCAATGTTAGTTCCAAAATCCAACACAAAGAAAAAACAAGGGCAACCATCAAAAGCAGAAAAGTGAGAAAAAGTTACAAATAAATGCCTAAGACAAACAAGAGCCCAAACCTTAACAAAAGAGGCAAATTCATATAACGGCAATGTTGTCCTGCTGATAGGGGCGTCAGAAAATGTTATGTGTCATTCTGTATTTCCGATGCACGTATGACAATCTTTGTTTTTGCAAAAAAGTCCAGATGGGTGTTCGGCTGGATAGTTGGGTCAGTCACAGGACTTCCAGACCAGAGACCATCCTGTGTCCTATGTGTTGTTAGATTTAGGGAACTAAAAGCAGTCAATAAATCAAATGCTCTAATGCAAGAAAAAAAAACCAGTATCTATTGCTGTCACAGCACTAAAAGTACCCCCATTGATTTCATTGGGCCTGAATGACATGATTGGCTGGCCTACCTGCGTGCACTCTGCCCATGCACTCACTGCTTGTTATGTCTTGTGGGGGAGCGGCTTTAGAGGAAGGCCTGAAGGGAAGGGATGGAATTTGTTCAGTTAGATACCTTTAAATCTTGCAGGCTCTTGTTAGTTCTTCAATGTTGCCAACCCCAGCTTTAAGATCATTTTTAGGAGACGTGAATGTAAAAAGAATCTGTGATTAGAACTTAATCCTCCAACTGAGACCTAAAATATATATTATAGCCCTGATAATGAGCTAAGAAAGGACAAGGAGCACCAGCATATTACACAGCGCTTATGGTCAAATGCCATGCTGTAAAAACACACTCATCCTTAGCGCCTCCAGTAATGCATTGTTAAGTCTGCAAATGGCAAAACATTTTCGGGTGACAGACTAACTTAATATCTGTCGCTTAGAGGAGCTGTGAGATGCCAAAGGGTGAGAGAGACTAGAGACAGAGAGAGAGACAGAGAGAGAGCATATTTGGGAGTTAGGGCTTTTACCATTCCTTCAACAAACTTGAAATCAGAGGCAGCCCCAGGAAAGCAGAAAAATTCCTCCTGCAACTGGAAGAAAAACTCCAAAACAGGTTAAAATCCGGAGCTTGGAGTTGCCAGGGGTGATTTGTGGTGATGTCATCTAGCTAAAATAGCTCCTCATTAGCACCTCTGAAGCAGGTCGTGTGATTAATCGTCACCAAAGATTTACAATCCAATTAGAGAATGTCTGGGTGTGGAACAAATGACTCACCTTTGAGGAAAACACATCAATGAAAAGGCCCAAATGGGAATTTTTTGGGGCACTTTTTGTGCCTCTGGCTGATTGATGCTGAAGTGGACGGGTGATGTCTCTTGGACAGGGGACGTTTGTCAGATCCAGAGGCCATCACTCACCGTGCTGGGTGGCTTGGCATCAAAACATGACAAGTCAGTAGATTCACAGTATATTCTTGACATCAAACACTTTGCTGAAGTGATTTTACATTACATTCTGTCAGAGACCAGCAACAAAAAATTGGGTCTCAGTTTGTGAGCACGTTTTTGAGTGTGCATGCACACATGTGCCTGCGAAAGCATTTCTCTGGGAATGACTAATTTAGCAGCGACGCTTCCCAGCTCTTGTGCTCCCTGACTGAAGTTTTAATCCCCACATTTGCATGGCTAAACATAGATCAGCCTCCACACAAGCACACTGGATATCGACTCGAGGAATATAAATGCTTGTTTTGACTGCACGCTGAAATCTTGATTAAACATGCATGAGCTCGCTGCTTCTTTGTCTCTGCAGTGTACTCTTAAACTCTACCTATATATGATACAGCAAGACACTATATGCATAAGTTCCCAACACTTTTTATCCTCGTTGGGGCCAGGCCGCTGTGTGTTCCAAAGAGTGATTCAATTCCTTGCAAATGGGCTTTTCCAAGAGCTTCTTTGCTGAGTTTAAGGAGAGAGCTCATAGATGCGGAACGGATGCAATAACTGCCGACTCGCTGGCTGATAGAATAGCTTTATCACATACTACTTGCACTGTTGAGCTGTAGCGGTATTCTGTCTTACTGGTATTTTCACACACACAAAGAAACGTACAAGTACACAAAAGAGCTAAATACTAGACACTGATATACATGACAATGAAACAGCTATTATTTTTGTATTAACAATCTTACATACAGTCAAAATATATTGATTTCCATTTAATTAAATGGGACTAAAGCTGTGTGTGTGTGTGTGTGTGTGTGTGTGTGTGTGTGTGTGTGTGTGTGTGTGTGTGTGTGTGCATGTGTGTACGTGTGTTTATGTTGTGTGGCTGTGTGGTAACAGTAGCTGATACTGAACACTGCCCAGTCTTCCTGTTTGGCAGAGCATTTTATATGAAGGTACCTCTCATTGGTACAAATACATAGATGTATGGATCAGTAAATGTGCTCAATCAGTGAGTGTGGTTTGACAAAAGAGGAGGGACTCCATCCAATATACTGTAACCCAATAGCCGTCCTACCACAAGCTGATAGTTCAATTTGTGTTTACTCTGAGTTTGTTTACACGTGCAATAGTGTCTGGGTCGTGATCAGGGTTTAAGAGTATCCTGATCTTATATGTCGTTATATCCATAGAAGCATCATATTCAGGTTTCAGAAACCTGAATATCCAATTGAAAATGACAAACTGTGGCACATACACACATGACCACTGTCTGCCATGTCAGCAGGTGCATCCTTGACTTAAGTTACATGGTAGTTGGTCACTTAAAAATATTTTGATATATGATGTAATACAAGTTAAAGTAAAAGGGAAGTCTACTTCAGTAATGCAGAGCATAAACTGTATTGTCACTCTTGTTTTCTGTTACTAATAATCATATGGAGAGGCTAAATCTAGTGTGGTGGACGCAGTTCAGACAGACAGATGGAAATCGAGCAGGTTTTATCCTCAGCTATTAAGTTAACTCAGTCTCTAGAGAAATGAATGGTTCAGAGGTTAAGGAATCTAGACACACCTGCACGCTATTGTTCAGGGAAATGAATAACCACTGTGTTCAACTGGTTTTGAGGCCTTGGTTTGGGGTGGTGTTGGATTGCATTATATACATTAGCAGGGTGGACCTGTTCTTTTGTCAATTCCCTGTATCAGAATGCATGAAACACTGATGTACATACAGTGTTGGGCAAGTTACTTCCAAAATGTAATACATTATAGATTACTAATTACTGTCATTTGAGAGTAATTAGTTATAATACAATGTTACTGTCATTGAATTGTAATGCTTTACACTCTTTTTGAGTTACTTTCACTGCTATTTAATGGGCGCATTATTCAGATAATAACATGTCCTGCATAGGTGGGTTCTAGTGATGTGCAGAGTTATATAGATTGGGTGGGTCTTTGTCATAAAAACTAACCTTCTGATTAATAGCGTGTGGTGGGGGGTGGAGGTTGGATGAAATAGGATGAATCGTCTCCCCATTAAGAAAGACGCTGTGCGCATTTACACATGAGGTACAGCAGCATAACTTCATTGATTATTTGAATCTCCCGACGCTCCGACAGGATCGGGTAAGATGAACTGACAGCAACCTCTGTCAGTGATCAGCAATCATAAAAGTAAAAAGTTAAAGCATAAACTCACAGCCTATAGAAATCTATTCACGCATGATCCATTATGGGAGCTACCGTCTTGTTAAGAGGAGCCGAGCTCCCCCGTAGTTTGAACCCTGCCTACAGTCTCAACCATCGAATTCCTGCAAAAGGAAATAACATTACTCTTTTACTCATCCATTTGTTTTTCTGTTAGTGAATAATTACAAAAACAATACACCACTTAATTTTGTGTTAAAATGCGTTGTAACGAGCATTACTCAGATTGTAACGGGTATAATATTAACAATTTTTTTAGTAATGCGTTATATTACCGCGTTACAACAAAAAGCAATACATTAGCCAACTGTATTGCATTACTTTTGTGACACATTACTCCCAACACCGTATACATAGGGTCAAGGGTGAAGGGTCATATTCAGACAAACGTCTTACCATTAGGAGTCCTAAATGAGGCAAAAGTTTCCTAATTAAGAGTTCCCTCTATTAAGTAAGCCACTGAGAGCAACTTTTAGTAAGGAAATAAGAGAACTTCCAAGCTAAGAGAACGGGCGGTGTTGATTATGTTGTCATGGATGACATGTTTTTGAGTGACTTACTTAGTATGTGTACAGTGATTGGTTTACACTGAATGTGAAATGTGAATGTAAAACATAAAACAATACAGGATTGCAAGGACAAGATGGATAGATAGATAGATCAAAGTTGCACTGACAACTTGCTTGTCCTTAACATACCCCCTGCTGTGCCTGTGGACTGTCAGGTTCGGCCACGTTCATGGTACCAAAAAAGCATGGCCAAGGAAAAAAACGAGTATATGCTCCTCAATACAGCTCCTCAATCAAATATGGTTTTAAATAAGCCTAGTTAAAAAAATTTGAAAATCAATATGTGGTGGTCAGCGTTGATAATTATATAGGCTAATTATGGGAAACACCGATTTCACTACCACCCCCCTTAACCCCCAAACAAAGCAGTCTCTCCGACTTTTTAAACTAATATCATGTTCATAACAGCAGCAAAATGTATGGTTTAACAAAGCATATAGCCTAGGCCTAACGTTTCTTAACACCACTGGCTTAAATCAAAAATAAAGCAAGTAAATCCCGACTTTTAAACAGCTGTAGTTATACACATGTAGCCTGTTTATAAGAGCAGTCTTAAGTAGTTACAAAACGCTACGTTAACGGCACTCTCTCCCGATGAGTCCAAGCATCAGTGGCAGTAGCTGAGTTTCTTTCTGTAAGTTTCATGCTGCTTTGCTGCTTTAGCAGATGCAGTGTTCTTTGCATCTTAGACTGTGACACAATAATGGCAGTAGCTACTTAAAGTTGTTGAAAGAACGCCTCTCTCCCTCGTTCTCCATTCTTCCTTTAGTTTTTGACTAACAGCGGACATGAACAACAGAAGGTCCGGTGCTGCTGACCTGCCTTACAGTCGCACATTCGCGTCAAGCGTGATGCATTCAGTAACGAGTAACGCAGCGTTACTTGCATTAGTAACTGTAATAATATCACTGTTTTAGAAAAGTAATAAAAAAGTCTTAAAAAGTAATAAATCAATTTTGCGAATATTACGGCCATTAAAAAGAATTAAAACGTCTTAATCGCCATTTAACAATATATTAAATTTTGAAGATATTTTTTTCCAGTGTGAAAATCCTGTTTGTCCAAAGGTTTGTTTGCTAAAAGTGTAGGTGAATGTATTTATTTATAATGCATAGCCAAAATTAGTAGCGACTGTGATTCGTTTCTGTAACGTTAGGTGCAATGATCTACCGAGCGTCCATTTCACTCTTAAATGCTCCAAAAAATAGATCTGTGCAAACCGGAATATGATTTACGCATACAACCGACCATAATCTCCCACCCCGCCGGACCCGCAATGCTAATCGTCCAAAACATAGTCGGAGTGGCGATCAGGAGTAACGGCATTAACCCGGTTGTGCGGTCGCTTTGCCACTTTGAACAGCCCCGTTCCTGAAAAACAACAGTGAGATGCGCCGCCTGCAGCAGAATCAGTAAGACAGAAGACAACAGGGAAAAGGAGCGTGTGGGTTTGGCTAATGTTAGCTGGCTATTTAGTTAAATCGGAGCTTTTTATTGAAACAAATTCAACTTTTCATAAAGCCAATGCGCTCGTCAGTGTCACTTTTTGTGAACAAATCAATCACAGCCTGGATGGAGCGGGATTTTAACTTTATAAATGTTGAACTCATAGTTCTGCATAAACGGTTATGATTATTGACGAGTTAGTAGCCTGCCTAAAATCAAGGTTGGAGACTATGATGTAGCCTAGAGCATTTTCATGCACAAAGTTAATGAATAAAAAACAACCCCAAACTGAAGCAGCTGTAATTTTAATTAATATTGTACTAGTGGTAAGTTATATTCTGTTATTGAATTTAGTAACATAATGAATATATTAATATCAAACTTACAGTTTACTATTAAATTAACAATATACTTTCAATTTAATGTTATACTAATACAGTCATTTAGACTAGTTCCTCCTCCAGGTTGTGCCTGTGCTACACCGCCTACACTACTTACATTATTCATCACTCAGTTTATTCTTTTCATCTTTGTTCCCTCCTGGCCTATTTGAATTTTGTTGTATTGATCAAGTGGACGGTGAAAGTTATCACACATATCATTGCAGGCAAGCTCACATTATCTAGTTTAAACCAGCTAAAACACAAAATTACACTGTGTTTCACATGATTTGCTGTAATATTGCGTACATAAACGTCATAGCTTATGTAAGACAGTTGCTTTTTGCAGGAAATCTGACCAGTCCTTCACATAGAAAACTGTTGGCCCATACGGGCTGTTATAGGCAACTGAGAAAGTTGGTGAATGCCTCAATTTTTAGGTGGTGTTACAACCTGATGACATATAGGCAATAAATATGTTATAAATATACTTAAATTTCTTTTAAAACCTCAAAAATGTCACTTTTAAAGGTGTGTGGCTGATTTAATCAGTTACAGCTTAAAGTGGCGCAGCAGTTTTAAAATATGTTGAAAAAGTCTTGAAAAGGTCTTAAAAAGGTATTAATTCCTGTATATACCCTGTACAGCAATATGGCCTCTGCTCCTCTCTCATTCCAAGCAGCCAACACAGCAGTGCAAGAGTCCGTTCCAGCAACTCAAAGGGCCCCACCACATATAATAGTTGGTGATCCTCAGGCTCCTCCTTCATTTCCAACTGCTCTGCCACAACCCCCAGTCTGCTCTCACAAAGCCCCACACCGTCGACAACCCTATTGGCTAACGAAGTCAAAGAGGGATTCATGGTAGGCCCATTTGACAAGCCTCCTATTCCAATGTTCTGCATCAGCCCAATAGGCGTCGCCACTCGGAAATTCTCCCCACATTACTCACTCATCCCAAGTATCAAAAGCGTCATCCACAGTCCATATTTCTCCATACAATATGCAACTATCGATCATGCCATCACCCTTATCCGTTTGGCAGGACAAAGGGCTTGGATTTCTCAAGCAGACATCACCAGCGCATTTAAAGTATTGCCCATTCATCCAGATTTCTGCCGTTTTTTGAGGGTTTGCTTGCACAATTATTTTTCCATGCGCCTTGCCTACGAATGCAGAAGCAGTCCTAAGATCTGCTCATGTCAAACTCCTTCCTGTTCAACCTTTTAACCAAAGCTGTATCCGTCCCTTCTCTCCATGATAGAGTCTTTCTGGACGAGGCATGCAAAATGAAAACAAGCCTGTGGTACCATTTCCTGGCTTTTTGAAATGGCATTTCTTTCTTTTAGGAGGACTTCATCACTCAACCAGAAGATATTCAACTGTACAATGATCCATAGGTTTTGGTGGCTTCAGTCGGGGGAGATGGTTCCCTTCTGCTTGGCCCTCGGAATTCAGATCTTTAGGCACCGAGTCCCGCTCTCCTTCATCAGCATTCCATGAACTATACCCCATCGTCACAGCCGCCATTCTTTGGAGGCATGAATGGTGAAGGAAGTCCATACTCATCCACTCCAACAACACTGCAGTAGTAAAGATCCTAAACAAAGGTTGTTCTCGTTCTCCAGTCATTGCAAAGTTCCTTTGCAGACTCACATTAATCCTGGCCCAACACCAGTTTATCCTTGGTGAAGCTCACATTCCTGGCCAGTACAATAGCATCGCTGATTCATTGTCTCATGTCTCTTTTCAGAAGTTCAGAAACTTGGCTCCAGAATTGGATTTTCATTCCATACCAGTCCCATCGTTTTCAGCCACAACATTCAACTAACTCCACAGAAGAAACCTCTCTAACACCTCACAAGAAGCCATCCTCGACAGCCTTTCCCCAAGCACTCTCAGCCTACTTAACAGGCGGAAGTCACTTCAAGGCATATCATGCCACATATCATTTGTCATTTCCCTCTCTGGGCTTAGTGTTCATCTGCAATATTATCACCTACCACTCATTCCATCCTAAAAATCTGGTCCTCTAATATCCAGACTTAGCAGGGACTTCTTCATCAAACTAGTGCAATGTCCTTCTACCTCCCATTCCCATGTCACGATGTTAATCAAAGGCTTGTGGAAACAGGAACCCACTCTTACAGCTAGACGCTTACCACTCACTTTGGACCTTGTAAGCATACATTCTCTATGTCCCAGCTATTGACTTAACCCTAGAATTCATGTTTCTGCTGGCTTTTTTTCGGCTTCTTGAGGTGTTTCCACAACGTCATCCGCCTATAATCCTGCACATCATCCCAGTCTATCTTACATCACCATCCACACCTCCGACACTCATATTCACACTTCAAAGAAGTAAAACAGATCAGCTATGAGTTTCCTTCACCATCTACATCTTGCGCCTCCACTCCTATCTTAGCCCCTACAAGCCAATAATCAAATACATCGGCTCCAGGTATGCCAAGGTGTCACCACTCACTTTTTGTCACTGAAACGGGAAAAATGGCCACTCAATTCTGGTTCCAGAAACATTTGAACAGAATCCTCTGTATTTCAGGCATCTCCCCTGAACTCTACTCAAGCCATTCTTTCTGCAGTGGTGCAGCGTCCACAGTGGCCAGACTAGGCATCTGTGATCACACCATTCAGTTCCTCGGTCACTCGTCATCCCAGGAATACTGCTCCTACATTCATAACAATCTTAACAATCTCTGTGAAGCCCACACGCAACTCAGTGCCAACTACATCCAGCTATTTTTTGGGGTCCAGTAATTCGCACAGGTAAAACCACTGAGATGGAACTCCCACTCTAGCGTCCCCTGCCTCCACCATTGTGTCCCTGAGCAAGACATTTAACCCCTTGTTGCTCCAGAGGCGTGCGACCTCTGACATGTAGCAATTGTAAGTCGCTTTGGATAAAAGCGTCAGCTAAAATGAATAAATGTAAATGATACATCCCTTCTTATTCAACCCAGTGCACACCTCTCATGTCTCATCTAGCCTTGCTCCGGTGAAACCACTTCCGAGACGGAACCCCCAGCCTATCAGAAGGCATCCTTCTTCCACTATCACCCTTCTCCCTTACATCCATTCTTCTGTCCTGCATCATATGTACATTCCGAATATTCATTAAACCTTTAAACGATTGTTGTAGCGTGGTCCTTGCTAGTGAATCAAATAGTTAAAAGATATTTCACTCTGATCCAACAATGCTATTGTAGTGCCACATGCTAGCGTAGCTAAACACTTTCACAACATCTTCTTCATCATCATTTTATGGCCATTAGTTATTTAGTTCATAGGAGAAGCTATTGCACACACACCCGGTTCCGAAAGTAGAAGTCCTATTCATTTTCCCCCAGACAGTGTAACTTGACTTACAGTTGGAGCACTTCTACAACATGGACATGATAATCTCCCGGTTTAACCAACAGTCAAAAAGATTATCAACTGCATTAGAAAATAACTGGTTCTTTGATGAATAGCCAAAAGTACAAATCTTACATAAAAATCTGGGAAAAGTTACCTCTCAAGGTCCATTTAGGCAAGAAGCATCCAATCACCTAGCTTAGAATTCTGTCACATGTACCTCTAATAGCGGGGAGGACCCTGATCTGCAACCTAAATCAGTTAACTTTTAATTTTACGCCACTATTTGTTAGGGGTGGGAATCACCAGAGGACCCACGATACGATATTATCACGATATTTATGTTGCGATTCGGTTTTATTGATATATTGCAATTTATTACCTTTTTCCAACTTCCAATTAGGTCCCTAAAGTCAAACTTTGTCAACATCTGTTTATCTAAAAAGATACATTTCTCTGTTTGTTCATATCACTTTCACATATCAAGTTTTCTAGTGGACTAAAAAAGCAATAGATTTTATTATTCTAGTACCAAAAAGTTAAAACTCCCATCTACAATTTATATAATAAAATATCGATACTTGGCATCCGTGTATCGATACAGTATTGCCATGGCAAATATCACGATACTATGATGTATTGATTTTTTCCCCCACCCGTACTATTTGTTAGACAACTACAGTGACAAAGGTTTTGAATTTGTTACTTTTCCAATTAGGGCCTCAGACTGACTTCTTCATTACAACAGTGCACGAGGCTCATGGGTATTGTAGTATCTAGAGCTGTTCGCCTTGCCAAAATAATGGGAAAAATATGATTTCTCAAAAACAATGCAGAAATAATTGAAACTAAACTAACTAAACTAACAAACATATAGGGTTTTAACATTATCCAGGAGAATAATGTGTTTCTATGTTAACATCATGTATGTAACATTGAGGATGTCATTAAACGGAACATTTTAAATGGTAATACAGAAAGGGGAAAAGACACCTCCTGAACCAATGGCACCGCCCACTTCACAACATTATAGAACCAATCACAGTGTTTGTTTACAATAATTTCCGGGTAGAAAAACCCTGCCTACAGCATGCTGATTGTTTTCTTTTATCATGATGTTATTTCAAAGTATACACATCTCAATTATCTAATGTATGTTTTATGGTTTCATAGCTTATGAATAACAAGAACACACAGAAAATGAAAGCTTGAGCCCACCTAAAACTAGTCCGACTGGCAGTGAGATGTCGCTGTTGGGTAGATTTGGTTTATCAAAGACGCCAGATAAGCAACACAGTACATAAAAGAATGTGATATAATATATCTTTAAACATTACAGTTACGGGTGAACAGAAATAAACAAATTTGCAGATTTTACACACCTACACAATTCAAATCAACTGCCAATTATCTCGGAAGTGACTGTCGTGACGTAACAGCGATTTGATCTAGAGTCATGTAATGACATCATTATCCTCAAACCCTGTCATTACTGGAACAGCACATAAATGAGCCCTGTGAAGTTCATCATGTGATAAGTTTATAAATTCCAGCTGAACAATGTAATCAGCTGTTTTCAGCTATTTTTTCCAAGGCAACATTTAATTTCGCTGTCAGAGGGTGTAGTATGTCACTTGCATAAAGAGAATCTGCTTTTTTTCATAATTCATAAACATGACACTGCAACATACAGTTGAGTTTCTTTCTTTAGCACATATAAGGCAGATTACTTTGAATATAGTGTAGCGATAAATCTGTGCTGTATGTAATTTGCAGACGATTCGAAGTCTAACATTCCCGTGCCACCTGTTCACACAAACTGACATGTTCTTAGCGACTAGCAGCAACTCATGGGAATACAGGGATGTCAGGTACTGTGGGTATTGATATTTCTCCCTGTGAATGTTAAATTTTTATTAAAACAGTTCAACAGCAGCAGGAAAGGTGATATGCTCGTCTCTGACTGAGTACGCTCCCCCACTCTCTGCTCCACCAACACCCCACTTCATTCTCTTCCTCTGAGCGAACACAGATAGACTTTAGGACAGCCCAGATCCGCCTTTTCCCATCTATCTCCGGGGCATGGCCTGTTTTCCTCATCACCCTGATGTCCCTTTCCTTTCGTCCACACAGAACTTCGATCAGCTTCTCTCAGCTCCAGTGGCTCTGAATGGCCGTACTGGCAGGTCAGGAGTCCAACAATAGAGTGGGGAAGAATAGGGCCAACTGAGAGAGCTCCTGCTATATTCACTGTCGGCATTCTGCCACTTGTTTTTTTTCAGCTGATTTAAGATGACATCTTTCTCTTTCAAAGTCCTCCAACCTAAATGATAACATACGTTGTATTAACCACCCTCCAAATATGACTCATATGAGCGTATCCTAAAATAGTGCCCCTACCTGTGGTAATTTCGAACTCCATTTCCCGACCGGACCTACATTTTGGAAAACACATGACATAAACACATGGAGACCGCAGCAAAACAAAGAAGGTGAACCCTACTGCTAGCAGATCGGCTGTGAGGCCGGTTGACATCCATAAAATCACTGACTTAGGTTTAGGCACACACCCCTGTGAAGGTTAGGGTGAGGGTAAGGGGCTACAGGGGGCTGTCAATGCCTTTATATAGCTAGCTAGCTAGCTAACGCTACAAAGCTAATGTAGCTAATGCTATGTTACTACATTCAAATTTTTTTCTTGTTTTACACGGGAAGCCCAACGCCGCTCTCCTGGGTAAAAAGCTGCAAACTTACTATCCATCCACCCTACTCATCACCACCAACTATCAACACAACTTTCAGCCTATTTATAATACGTGACCGTCTGTTTTATGTGTTTTTGTCCGGCCACTAGAGGCCGCTACCACAAAAACGTAAACATGACTGATTATTTTGTATACATATATATATAAATGGTCATTTTTCTGTGGACGACAGGCTCTTCTCTTTGGCTGAGTTCTCTTTCAAACAGGTGAGAAACGATAAAAGAGGCAGAAGTGACAGGAAGACATTTTTGTACATTTTTGTAATTCACAGTTTTTACAGAACATATTTTTTACGTTTCTCTTTTAATTTTCTCAGTTTTTATTTTAGCAGGCAGATTTGCCACCTATTTAATTGCTTTACCTATTTTCTTTACAGTAAACAACAAATGAAAATGGATCTTTAAGCATACATCATAGCAGATGCACTGTATATCTGACATTTAAAGGGATACTTTGCGATTCTAATCCATTACACTTTTTGTTAAATTCAGCAAATTTTTCCTCATGGGTCGCTAGCTCTCTGTTTATCGTGTGCTCTGTGTTTTCCTTCACAGCCCTGGGCCTGTGAATTGAGCACAAACAAAGCTGCTTGGAGTGAGCAGCAGGTGGCGGCAGCGTGCCCGTGTTCGCAGCAGTGGGAGAGAGAACGTAAACAAACACTGGTACATTCAAAAATGTTGGACTGGATTACAGGACTCTATAGCTGTGAAAATGGCTGAGAAATAGCCAAAGAGTGAAAGGTCTGAGGAATTGTGAAACAAGATATATGACCACACGAGGGGAAGACCCATGTTAACATCTGTTAGGTGTTTCAATGCTGGATAAATAATGAAAGGAATGAAAACTGACGTGGAGGTCGCTCTGTTTCTGCTGGACAGGTAAGTAACATTATCTTTGCTGTTCTACATAAACGACAGGTCAGTACTGTCTTGTCCATCTGTTGTCATGTTTGTGATGAGTGAGTGTGTGAACGGGTGCCCCGGTGGATAGCGGCAGAGAGAAATGGGCCAGCAATAAGCCTTGTTTAGCAGTAAATGTTAAGTAGAAGTTATATATAGGGTGAATAAAGACTGAAGCTTCTCAAGACTAAAGCGGAGCTCCTGTGTGTTACCAACTGTTGAAGAAAGACTGAAGGAGGTTAGCGCCAAAGTTAGCTTTGACTTCGGCCCTGGAGAAAAACAGTCTCCCCTGTGCTTCACAACTTTTGTCACTGTTTTTGTGAAAACTATCTCAAATAACTCACTAGTTTTTTACTCTGTTGTGTTTGGATGCCGTGTTTGTGTGCTTATGTCGTTTGTTTGATGATGTTTGTTCAGTAATTGTGGAATGTTTGTTTGGCAGTTGGACTGAAATATCAACAAACTGTCCGCAGAATCACATAGTCTGTGTTCGAAACGGAAGTTGCCTCACTGCCTCGCAACCGTAATAGACAGCTGCTTCAGAAGGCATCATTTTCAAGTGAAGGCATCTCTGTTAACAGCTTTCTAGGGCAGCACTTACGGCAACGCGTGACGTCAGCACGTCATCTTGCATCTCTTCTGGCTGTCAGAAGAGATGCTAGCCTTAGCATCAGCTAACTAGCTATTGAAATGGCTAACAGACGCCTCAGAAATCATACTGAACAAACTTGGCTAATATGATAGTTCAGTGTTTAGTTCTACCTAACTTTTCAATAAGAAGTGAGAAAACTACTTAAAACGTTAAAAACTGATATTTGAATAGGAATTCGTCTTGTTTGTCTGCTGTCTTGACCGGTTTTCGAAAGCTAGACACCTTCTGTGACTGCAGAAGGTCACAGCCATAGTATCCCTTAAGTGTGTTCACAGAATTCTTAATGCACTATCAAAGGGATCGACTTTAAAAATCAACAAAACCTAACTACAGGTTTTATTTGTTATTTTTTTGGAAATATACACAGTTGATCCCAGTTTCAACTTGAGGGAGTTAAATGAGATCAAAGCTGGTTCTGATGTTAATATTTTAGAGAGAGTGGGGAAAAGAAATAGCACTTTGCTATGAGTCGAAAGCTTTCCTGTCAGTTTTGTTCATTGTAACGTTTGCTCCTGATGAGAAACACAGCCACAGGGGGATGACAGAATTAAGCAAACTGAACTTATGCACTTTGATGCAACAAGTCCTTACCATTACATGTGTAGCCATTTTAAGATTTATGGAAGGCATTCGGCCTTGGCAGATGAGTGGAGTGAAGAGGAAGTCATGTAAAGGTACAAATATTGTATTGTATATGTATTGTAATAAGTGTCTTCGGGAAATCCGATCAAATTCAATATCAGCAGCTCAGTTTAGAGGAGGTTTTACGAATAACAAAGTGGATGCATTCAGCTTCACATGGATGATTATTACATGCTGTAAAAAGACAAAAAAAGACTATGCATGAACTATTTCACCTTGCATCATGTTACATCATTAAATTAATTTGCACTGTCTGACATATTCCCATCCAGATGCTAATTGCATGCAGGCAACAGATGAGGTGGCACACTGTGATTATAATCACAGATAAAGTTGGAGATTTTCATATTTTGCAGACAGCGTCCAGCCGGCTTGACCTTTCAGCTGTTTTCATGGGACTGCCCTGTTTATGATCAATACAGCAGCAGCCCTGCTGAGGATTGGGCCCTGTGCTCAGAATCCTTTTTGTCTTTCCCAGCCGCCTACCTAGTTATGCTGTTATTCCAGCATCACCATCACTGATTGATGACTGAGCCTTACAGTTGTGTTTGGTGTGGCTTAGAAGGCTCTGTGTTTTAGGAATTCATTTTTCAGAACATCGCTTCTAATGCATTTCCATTTATGTTATATTAGGTGTAATCCTATTGTTTTACCTAAAAAAAGCACACACATTATGGAATGTCAATGTTCTGTAATATGATGATTACAGAAGACTTCATTCTGGCATATTTGGTCTCCTGTCTAGTTCCACCTCATAATGTGTCTGGATCAAGATTTCACAACCCCCATAATTGTGGTCAAAAAGATATTCATTCTGTTCCTATTAACACAGAAATAGAGTGACATTACTTCACACTGTGTTTTGTGTTGGAATTTAATAAACCTACCAAACAATAACAGTGAACCACATTTATACCATGACAATATTCCCAGTGTGTATCCATCAATTTTGAATACAATAGGATTTAAGAAGCAACAAGTTTTACGTTTGCAGGTACAATAACATAATTTTCATAGACTATAAGAAGCTGTAATGACTCACTGTTCTCAATAAAATAGCTATTACTATACTATTCATTTTGAATGATTAGTAAAGAAGAATAAATACTTTTGTTTTCACTGCACTCTTTCGGTAACTCTTACTTCTTCCCACGGTATTAGCCCCATTGATGATGTGCTATTAGCTCTTACTAGTATCTATTGTCAGTAGTAGATCTCTTGCTGTTTTGATGCTTTATTGATGCTTGTGTGTTGTTCCTCAAATGTAAGTGGCTTTTGATAAAAGCGTCTGCCCAATGAGTAAATGTAAATGTAATTGGTGCAGTGAATCCAACTTAGAGTAACACTATGAGATATGACACAAATTCACTTTGCAAGATGTCTTCTGGAGGAACTTTCTGTAGAAAACAAGGAGGAATAAGGAACCAATCGAACAGCTATATTTGACTGAACAGCTGATTCTGATGATGATGACCTTGATGATGAGAGCATCATTAATGCATACAGAGTAGAACCATTCGTGTATCAGAAGTACTGAGAGCTCTATTGTCAGAATTGGAAGTTTAAAGCTTTCAAAGTCATTTCAGCAGGTTCCATCAGTGGCAGCTGGTGAGAACATTAATTGCCAATCAGTTGATCCTAGCAGTTTGCAGGGGTTAAGACCATCTCATCTACTTAATGTCATCCACTGTCTTTCCCTCCTCATACTGATCGAATGTTGTTTAATTACCAGCCAACTGTAGAGACTCAATGAACTATTAAATAACTTAATGATTTGGCACTTTCCCCCCAGTAGCTCGGATCCAGTGAAGCGGCTCCCTGCACATATTATACAAATGACTACTGGCGGAGGCGTATCAGCCTTGTGCTCCTGTACTCATACAAATCACATTGCAATTTAGTTGACCATAGATGCCATGTAAGCACGTCAGAGATTGTGTTGTGTTGTGAGAATGTTTTTCTAGACTTGCTCTTTAAAGGGCTTTATAAACATATATAAGTAATTTATTGAGCCTTTTAAATTCACCTGCGTTGTACTGCCATTCCCCCCAGAGGTGCTATACCACCAAATTTAACAGGAACGTTGGTAGCTTTATGGATTGGTGATGAGATGTCTGCCGTCAACATGACCTGCTTACACTTCTAAACTTAAAGCTGGACTTGCAGCTACTGATTTATACCACTGCTACCTGCTTTTTCTAACAGCTTAAGTGTATAACTGAAACTTGTGGATTATTAAAGACAGCTAAAAGGTAGCTGTAGTAACTTGGTGCCACTGGAGAGATGTTAACCCAATCCACACAGTGGCCAAAGGCATTACTAAAGCTTCTTACTAAAGATTCTTTTTAGTGCTAAGAAGTCTTGAAACTGGAGAGCTCACACTGTATACAGTACAGAGTACAGCGGGGGGTTCAAATTGTGAGGCCCAGGAGGGCTCCAAACAGTTTCAGGGGAGGCTCAGTGAATGGAAGTGAAACAATATTGCATTACTTAGTGTATTAGTTACCAAAAGGAGATCACATAGAATAGCCTACATGTGTGAGAGTTCAGAGAAACAGTAGTTTTTGGGAACTATTTTCCCCCAATCAGAGTCACAACTAATAAATGCCTTAGGGCAGACCTTTTTTAAAACTATGTGGTTCAGTTACAAGTTATGTGAAACAGCAATATTAGACTATCTTGGCTCAAATGTTGAGTGTCTTTGGGATCAAATAATATAATCCTGATCCCAGAGGCATCCAGGAATTTAGCGAAACTTACCAAGTAAACTAAAGATGTGGTGGGGGGCGCTGTTTCCCAAGCTTTGTCTGAGGGGAGGCCCTGCAGTACAGTACACTATCCATCCTGCCTGCATCACCACTAACAGTCACTCAATGCAAAAGCATGAAGATTTTACCAAAAGCATTCAACATTCAACAACTTCCCTCTGATCTTTCCCTGGACTGAAAGGGAATACACAATGTACACACTTACTACCATCGTGGTGGTACATACCATTAACTACATATTGTGTATAATAACTTTATTGCTGGTCTCAACCATTTGGTACTTTTAAAAAAAAGAAGCCTATCTGAATTTTTCTTTATTTGTTTTTAGTAAAATTATCGTAATATCATTGTGTGCTTAAGTGGACATTTTTAATCCGAGACATGCCCCATTTAACACTACCCTTTTCACAAAGGTCATCTTTGCTTATGATTTGCTTCCTAAGTTGGATTTTCCAAAAGTATTTTACCGGCAGTTAAAGCAATGCTCTGCTGCCTGTGCAATACAAATTGAATGTGAGTGTCCCTGAAGGCACCAGTAAGTACAGTTTTTGAAACAATCCCCTCTGAGTGCTGATCATGTGATTGTGCTCCTTAATAGTATAGCACTTTGGTTATTTAAACTACAAAATCTACAGTATCTTATTGTACAAATGTGATACAGTTTTTCATAAATCAGCCATTAAAACAAGATTCAAATAAGAATTGTTCTCACATAAATTACCTTTCATTGATAAGACCCAAATTGTCATTCTATGTTCAAATGAAAAGTAAAATAAAGAAAAAAATAAAATTTGCAATGACATGACAAACATGCAACAGACAGTGAAACACTTGTAGTTATTTTTATTTTTTTACTCATATCTCAAAGTTGTTATTATTTTAAAGAAGAAGTTAGAAATTGTAAAGAGTTTATACTACTCATGTCTGTATGGTAAATATGAAGCTACAGCCAGCTGCCAGCTAGCCAAGAAAAAGTCCTGGTCAAATGGTGACTTGTTGTTTATACACATTTTTACTACATACTAAACAAACAAGATATAACATGTTAATTACTGTAGTGAACTTTGGGCTCAGTTGTTGTGCTAAGCTACATTTCCTACTGCTGGTGAAATGTAGCTATTCAGCGTACAGACATGAGAGTGGTATCGATCCTCTCAACTTTCAGCGTAAAAGCAAATAAATCTATTTGGAAAATTATAAAACACATTTACTTTATTTTATAGCATATTTTATCATATTTAGAAAAATTACATTGTGATAATTACGATGAAAGAGATCGGTTTCGATGTATAATCATAGCTATATCAACATTTCTCTATCGATGCCTCTAAAGAAATAGCCTGGGAACGAGACAAATGTGCAAGGTTATGTTTTATTTGCTGTTGTTTGTTTACATTGTTAAATACTCTGATTAGTTGTAGGTCTATCTAATTGTGTCCACAGGCATTTTGGTCTGCGCTTGTTGTTGATGGCACTTGGAAATCAAAAATTAACTGTGAATATGGTGCATTTTTAGCAGGTGTGGTGTTAAGGAGTTTTTCTGACAACAGCTCCAAGCTGGTTTTGCAGAACTAAATTATTCTGGCTTGTGTCAAACACAGTTTCAACCCTGTTTCTAAACTCAGCAGAGCGTCTCTCCCTTTTTTAATCTGTCTGGTGCATTATCCTACATAGTGCTTTCTTTAACTGTCATGTGATCTCTTTGACTTTTTCATACGACCCAGTGATGAGCAGAAACCAAGGATCGAACATCATTTTTGAGCAGCAGCCTGGCAACAGAGCGTAAAGAATGCACATGGCTACAGGTTACAAAACTTGATTTAAAATAGTTGTTGTCACTTGCTTTGTGTCCAAAGCTTATAGATGCCAGTCTTGCGGAAGATAATCATATATGTTTGTCCTGTCTGTCCTAAAATCTACAAAGAAAAAGGTGAGTCATTGTGACGGCCCCTCTGCAGGGTTCATACCGCTTTTGGTGTGCTTTCTGTCTCCAGGGCTGCAGGCCTGATCGACAGGGTAATCAGCGGCATGGGACACACCTGGGCCCGGTGTGCCCCATGCATATAAGCCAGAGCAGCAGTCAGTCTTGGGTTGGACCTCCTCCTCTCACAGCTTCCTTCCTTCCTTCCTTCCTATCCTTTCCTTCCTTCCTTCCTTCCTTCCTTCCGTTTGTTTGGTTTCTTGTCTTTGTTTTTACAGCATCCATGCAGCACATTTTCACTCATCCACTCTCTACACTAATGACTTTACAGATTCTTCCCACTCATTGGTTTTGCTTATTAATAAATCACTTTGTTATTTAGTTTACCCGTGTGTCTCCCGTTTTTGTCCAGTCCATGAGCCGGGCTGTGACAGGTATCCGTCCTCAGCCCTTTCCTTGATGCAGTTAGACCATCCGTCCTATCTCTGCATCACAGAAAAGCCATCCAATCACCCTCACCATGCTTCAGCAAGGTTATCCATCCATCTTCAGTAGGTTGCAACTAAACATTAGCATCAATACATATGTATTTGTTGGGTTTAGAATGCAATGCATCATAAATATATTCCAAATTTGTTTGAATGATATTATCTCAGTCATTCAACATTAACGCGTTAATCGCGATGAGATTAAGGACTGATCATAACTGAGGCAGCATTTCCTGGTGATCCACTGCTGTTGGAGATATCAGTGTCACGATCTAAGGTTTGATTTGTCATCTCTAGTGTCTCGAGAATATCTGTGGCCTGTGCAACTTTATGTTGTCTAATTTAGTGGGAGATGAAATCTCTGTTGCAGCATCACTTTTTACGTATGCTGATTGATGAATGTGATTTGTAATGTGCAAGGTAATTAATTAATAAGTGGACAACATAGTCTAGGACTGTGCCTACACTAAGTATCTCCATGTGTATATGAATGTTTATGTTTGTCTATTCAGTATTTACATAATGCTTGCATGTATATGTATATGTACAGAGTAGAGCAGCCCATCCTAGCTGCAGCTGTGTCTCACCCTCTGTTCTCTAATAACATTGCATCTGCAGGGCAACAAAGAGCAAAGATGATGTAATTATTATACACTCACAGGATATTAGGCGTTTTGTGTAATAGAGATAGTACTAAGAAACAAAGAGAGAGAACATCCTACCCTATATGTTCACAGCAGTATCGTTCCTTGTAGATATTGCCAATTACTTTATAGTAAAAAGACTTATTAATCCTGCAAGCGGAAAGTCAATGTTTTTCCGCTCTGTTGTAATTATTATTATTATACACACAGGTCCAAAATACACACACACATGCACAAACAGGACCTAAATAGATGCAACAACACATGGAGAGCTGTCAAAGCGAGGGGGCTGCCACTTAGTGCCGTCCTCCGAGCGGTTGGGAGTTCAGGGGCTTGCTCAAGGCCTCTTTTCACATTGATCAGGAGGTGAACTGGCAGCTCTCCAGCTACCAGCCCACACTCTTTTCTGGATTTTTGCTGGACTCGAACCAGACTTGCTTACTGAGCTACTGCCGCCCCCAGTAGCAAGAATATGTTGCACGTTAGCAGACCTTTGATATTACAACACTATATAAAAATGAAGCAGCCCTGTCTCCTAGAAATTACATTTCAAATCAAATCAAACTGATTTGCTACAGCAAATATGTCTTTTGGTGAAAGAAATGCAGGCAGAATTACATTTTCTTTTAACATAATGAGAAAGCGTTATTAACACATGTCAGTAAAATTTTCACTGAAATAAACACAAACGCAAATGTGACAAAATTGTTTTAGCTTGCCTAGCTGCTTTTCCCCTTTACATCACCTACACACACAAGTCCGGTTGGAGAGAACAAAGTTTGAATCACTTCAGTAGTTCACTAACAAATAACACTCCAATGTGAGGTATAAAAAGGTAGTATATTCAGATAATGAGGAGCCTGTGGTTCCTGTTCTAGAAAAAATAATGATTACTTTGGCAGAATTATGGATTTATGCATGTCTTTGATGGTGGGAGAAAACCGGAGCACCCGGGGGAAACCCACGCAAACACAGGGAGAACATGCAAACTCCACACAGAAAGGCCTGGACTGACCGAGGTCTGATCCCAGGTCCACTGGGCCACCGTGCATTGAAATAGGTGGGAAAACAGGGTTGGGGGATGTGAGAACTGAGAAACGGGAGAGAAAGGGGTTAGACAGGCTTACACGTATGTGCATGTGATTGGATTAGAGAGACACAGGTGGATGAAACGAGTGGAACAAGGGTGGTTGGATTGAAGGAATTGAATGAGGCGCAGGTGATCGAATTACTAAGTGAGAGGCGTGGTTTTATGTTTTATGTAAAGCATTATTCAACTTTTACACTTACCCAGAAAAAAAATCAGCAGTGACTTGAGGCTTTTTCTTTTTAGTAAGATTTAACCAATGTGGTGTATAACATATGTGCATTTGACCATTACAGTTTAATATAATGCTCTGCAGCTGGTGAGAGGAACAGTGAACTCTTAAGGGGAAGTAATGATTGATGGGTGTGCAAAGAGTGAACCCTCCTATGAAATTTGACCTCTGACCCAGTGGTAGGGGGAGTAGAGATTAGTGTCTATGAAGGGACTTTGCCCTTATATGGTATTTAGCAGAGACCTAAACATGTCCTATATAAGCTGTGTTTGATGTACAGAGAGACAGAGTGGTCATCGGGCTGGGTCACTCTCCAAGCTGCTGCAGAGCTTGTAATTGATGCTGAATTCTTTGATGTAATAAACTTTTATAATCAAGAACAGTGTCAAGCGGATTTCTTCTCAACACATCATCGCAGCATTATCGTTCGGACACCACACCAACATCACGATCTTTCCCTGACCTTAACCAAACCTGTATTCGTTGCCTAAACCTAACCATTTACTGAACACTTACCCTAAAATCTGGTCTCACAGTGCTACATTTTGTCTGCCTGGGCACATAAATGCAGTGTTCATGGAAGATCAACAACAGCTCACCAGAATTTGGTAGGTTGGCAGTATGTTTTAAAAGACTTTAAGGCATCCCCACAACATATACACAATTAATACATCGATCAAATGAAAATCAGCACTTATCAAAATGTCTGCATTATGACTGCTATTGCTGAAAGTTTGATTCATGGTCAATAACAGTGTTGAATGAAAAGCCTCTGCTTTTTCACTGAAATGAAATATTTGAACTAGGTCACTCATAGTGTGCAGAGTGGGCACAAAATGACCATGCAGCTTGATTAAGAACACTTTGAAATCACCCCAGAGGGAAGGAGATCAGGTTCATTGAAAAGAACAAAACATCAGGTGCATTTATTGAGGATGTATCCTACGGTTTTGTTTTCTAGCCTACAGAGCAATAGGCAAAGAGCCAAGAGCCAATGTGCGTCAACGAAGTGAACAAATTGCTTGAAGGAAGAAAGGCAACTTTGTCTTTGTCCTAGATTACTCCTTTGAATAGCCTCATTTTCAGTTGTATGTCATCTTCACTTCAAGTGCTACTTTTGCACCCAGGGCTACCAATTTGCTAGACAAGACCATACAAGACCTTTTGCCTCTGAGTGACACAAGCAGTAGATGTATTCTGAAATTTACATTAGGTATCTGGCACATAAAAGTTTGGGCTTACCAAAGCAGCATTTCCCCCCTGATGTCATTCCCTTAAGATGTCCTAGTAGTTCCTGCATACCCTCCCTCATCCTCCTCTTCCCCTGACTCCCAGCCTTTTGCTATTGTAATGCAGGAGGGGAGAGTAGAAAGTATTGAAAGCCTTGTTTTAGCAGCTGCTGTGTGTGTCTCTGTTGAGTTTTTCCTAATTACCTCCCAAAGGAGTCCTACTGCTGTCAGACAGAAAGAGAGGAGGGTGAGAGAGAGAGATAGAAGAGGGGAGATGATGTAGAAGATAGGGTGGGAAGAAAGAGTGTCGACAGGAACAGGAAGACAGTAATACACAGTGAAAACAGAGCAAGTGAAGTGAAATAAAGTAGAAGCAAAAAGAAGAGCTTGCATGCAATCTTCCATTTAGCCCTGGTCTGCCATGTTGACTGTCACTTCAGCTCTGGAAAACAGGTAGAACTCCTCCATCTCAAGTATGGGGTTTAAAAAATGCATGGCGCCACTGTATCCATAAAACGTTCCATCTAACAGGGTTATAATGTACATTTCGAGTAACCATTTCATCACATGTTGTACAGCAGTTCATGACAGTGATGGTCTGGTGTGGTATACGTATACATTTTTTTTTATCAGTCTCTCTTCTTCATGTCAATTGACAATGAGAGATTGAAGCTAAAAAATTGGTAAGATGTCATCAGAAGAGAGTGTGGGTGGACATTATGGTTAAAGGTGCCATATGTAAGAATGTGAGGCCAAATGGGAACTCAAAAAATGAGACCTTCCCCAACTTTCTCAGTTGCATACAACAGCCGGTGATCTCAATGTAAAGACTCTCTTCTGTTGCCCTACAGTGTGCAACACTAACTAACGTTAGGGTAGAAATGGAAATCCACTAACAGCGGATTAGTGACAAATTCTCAAAAACAGGGACAGATCCAATACTATGAAATTTACAACCAGAATCTACATTTTAAAGCACAGATAATCAGTTTTTTGGTTCACATTCTGGTTAACCCTGTAAGGCCCACAGTTGCAAAATCCCATACATACATACATCCCTTTTAGCTTTCCTAAAAACATCTGTAAATGTTTTTCCTTTAAAGACCACATTTACATAATCAATGGGACTCACAATGCAATTAGATAGTAAATGCGTTTATAGGTTTCTTTTAGAGTATTATATTATAATAGCATGGCTCTTATAAAGGAGGATGATCTAATGTCCAGTGGATTGTTTTATTTTGACTTGGCACTCTTAATATTCAGAGAGCTTGAGACCTTGTTTCTGTGCCACAGTAGCTAATTTAAAATGGGAGTAACCGTGTTTCTCATGATCAGAAGATGAGTTTACCCAGGTTATTTGCGTTCACCCAACTTACTAGAGTAATCAGGTCAAGAATGTAGTTCTCTGTGAATGCAATTCAGGCCACTAAAGAAAACACTGTGGGCAGATAGCTGTATTTTGGGATTTCTGCGGTAAGGTAGATCCATTTTACATTACACTTCAATTACTTATCATTGGAGCAGCTCCAGGTTTTTGATTTCATTTCACTAACTCCCTTTTTCATGACCGGAAGCTAAAAACAACTCGCTAAAAGTCATATATCAAAATTACCAAGAACAATACAGGATTTGGTCCAGGATACACTCACACAGGATTAAAATCACAAAGCCTCTCCAGTTATCACAAATCAGGGGATACCCCAGGTAACATCAGTCCTGTGTGAATACGGCCACAGAGAGCTATATTAAAATACATTCCCACTGTGAAAGACTTAACATGGTAGCTGTAAAAGTGAAGTGCTATTTCTTAAGAGAATAATATGTAAATAATATTTTTCTTTGCTCAAAAGTGAGAGATCCTTTTTGCTGACCATGGCCAAAATATTTCAGTTATCATCACTTGCTGGAAGCATGGTCCTAGCTCAGATATGTAATCCATCTGTAATATATTGACAATATATCAGAAATGTAAAATTACACTTTTTACTGTAGAGTTAAAGCACTGCTGTTGCGAGCCATTAATGTAGCTGTCCACAGTGCTGAAACATCACAGTATGTTAATTCAAGTGTCTGCCAGCCTACACATAAAATATTAAAACATCACAATAGGACCATTGTATCTGGTTAATGATTATACGAGTACCTAGTGAAAATATAGCCTAAAGTCAGAGCCTCCAGCTTGCTGCCTTATATAATACATAATGTAATAATATATATAATACATAATGTTATTAAATCTAGCAGTGACATAACATTCCCCAATGAACTGTATTGTCAGTGAATGCAGGTATTGTCACTTTGTCATCAAATTAACATTCCCATATACTGCCTATGTCGGGAGACAGATTTAAAGCAGACCAAAGAAGTGAAAAATAAAGATATTGAAAAAAATGATAAAAAAAAAAAAGTGGTTCATTTTTAAAAGACAATGTCTTTCTTGCATGTGTTTGCCTTTCTTACCAGTAAGCAGATTGTAAAATCATTATTGAATAACCCAGAATATGATCATGGTGTCTTTTGAACATGGGATTTATCAGGCTAAACGTTTCAGGGAAAATTGAAATTATGTAACTCATATCAAAGCTGACGCTGAGGAATTACAAGCCTCACATGCGAGTGAATGGAAATGACAAGAAATGATGTTAAAAATGTTTCTTGCTGACAGACAGACAGACAGACTCTCCTACACCCTCTGACTTTAATTGTATCCATAATAAAAGTTAATGGTGGAAATAACTGATCATGAAAAGAAAAATCTTTCAAATAAATGAAGAAAATTGTTTGTGGTGCTTTTGTTGTCCTACAATGAACACAGATTTGTAACTGCACGGCGAAACAGAAAACATATCAAAACTGAAACTTGGGAGCGATTCACTTGAGTTTAATCAGATCATCTTTACTCCGGGATGAAACTTCAGTGATGTTGTGATGTACCAGATCAGACCAATCAGCTGCACTGTCAACACACTAACTGATATTCAACAAGGGGACATGTTGGCCGGTAAAAGACTTCCTTTCGTGCATCCATGCACAAGGCTCCTCAGAGATCTCCTCTCGATCCTCTCACCTTGGAGAACAAATTCAAGCGAGGATTAAGGGAAATATCAAATAAGAGACTTGGGATGTACCTCAGGACTCTGAAACTGAAGATGCTTAATGAAAATCCAGCCATCGTTCATTTTATTATTAACTCCTGTGCGTGGCCTACTGTGACATGTCAAAATGTCTATCGGTGTTCACACCGTTACTCTGTCTGGTAGGCTAAAGACTTGACCCTAAAAACACCAGCAGAGATCAACTGTCACTGAAGTGCTACTAGATCCAGGAATGATTCTGTAAATCAAAGCTATGTTTCTTTTTTTAAACACACTTTGTAAAGAAAAACATAAGGTACAAGGTTTATCATTTTGCAACTATAAATTATATATAAATAAGCAGCCAAAATAAATTATGGCTCACCTGTTGAACACACCGCATATTGATACAGAGGCAGGCCCCTGCATGGACCCTTGCAGACATGAGCTGAAGACAAAATTCAAGTCAATGAAGTGGACCCTCAAGGCCATACAAATGTGGGAAGTATAATTTAGGCTTCACTGCACAGATACACAAATGTCTTCACATTAATATGCATAGGTAGAAATGGTTGTGTCTGCTGAAAGGTAACTCTGCATATTAATTTGGTGTACTGTACAGTATATTCAGGTGATATACAATCCTGTTTCTAAAAACGTTGGCACGCTGTGTAAAATGTAAATAGAAACAAAATGCAGTGATGTGCAAAACATTGAAACCCCATATTGTTAATGTTGTTTTTTGAACTTGATGCCAGCAACATTTTTCAAAAAAGTTGGGACAGTGGCAACAATAGACTGGAAAAGTTGTGAAATGCTAAAAGAAAACACATAGTGGAACATCTCACAAGTGTTTAGGTAACATGATTGTGTATAACAAGAGCATCCCGGGACACAATTCTGTAGTGGACATCACTGCGTGGGCGGAGGAACACTTCCAAAAACCAGTGTCTGTGAACACAGTTTGTCGCTCCATACACAAATGCAAGTTGAAACTCTACCATGCAAAGAGGAAACTGTTAAAAAATCTGATCCAGAAACGCTCCAGCCTTCTGTGGGCCCCAGCTCATTTAAGATGGACTGAAGCGAAGTGGAAAGCTGTCCTGTGGTCTGACGAGTTCTAAGTTCTAAGTGCACAGTGTAAAAGCCAGCATCCATGAAGGTATAGGGGATTAGTACACATGGCTTGGGTAACCTGCACATTTGTGAAGGCACCATCAATACGGAGCAACACATGCTGCCAATAGACAATGTCTTTTCCAAGGGACGGCCTCATTTCAGCAAGACAATGCCAAACCACATTCTGCACATATTACAACAGCATGGCTCTGTAGTAAAAGAGTGCTAAACTGGCCTGCCTGCAGCCCTGACTTGTCACAAACTGAATATTTCTGGCACATTATGAAACCTAAAATACGACAAAGGAAACCCCGAACTGTTGATGTAACTGTCCTACATCAAGCAAAAATGGGAGAACACTCCACTTTCAAGATTACGACAATTTGTCTCCTCAGTTCTCACACGCTTACAGAGTGTTGTTAAAAGAAGAGGTGATGCAACAGAGTAGTAAAAATGACCCTGTACCACCTTGTTGCTGGCATCATTTTCCAAAACAATAACATGTCTCAGTTTCAACATTTGACAAGTTGTTTTTGTACTATATTTCAATTAAACATGGGGTTTCAATGTTTTGCACATCATCACATTTTGTTTCTATTTACATTTTACATAGTGTGCCAAATTTTTGTGGAAACAAGTTTGTAGATTAATATTTATGGTGCAGATGAGAGGAGCTGATTTGATTGGCAGTTATAGAAGTCATGTCTCAATTTGCTGACATCTATCCTGCTCCAGCCTCTTTTTCAAGTTTTTACCAAGATGCACTATGTCTCAAGGTACAAGGTTGTTTATTAGTCCTGATACAGCACAAGGCTGCATAACGAAACAAAATTTGTAGTTCCTTCATGTTACACACACACAACATAGCATATAATTGTTTTACCATACTAACACTTATTAACCATATTAAAATATGGTAACATAAAATAAAATATATAGCAATATATAAAGTTCAATTCAAATTAGCTTTATTGGCATAAATGTGTAACAACAATATTGCCAAAGCATCATACAAACTACACAAGAACAATCAACCACCTACATTTCATTAAACAAGTAATTAAAGCGTAAAGTAATCAAAGCGTATGTGTGATTGTGTTAAAATAAAATAAATAAATAAAACGGTAAGCGTGTGTGTATGTGTCTGTGTCTGTGTCTTTCTCTCTCATTATTTATATATTTATCTCCGGCGGTACAATGCGATCTGTATCAGATCTGTATCAGATCGCATTTTAATACCAGGTGTAAATGGGGCGTGAGACCCCCACGAAGCTCAGATTATAACTCGAACCCTGTTTGTTGTGGAATGATACAGATCTGTGCAAAGGAATTCGATGTCATACCCGTTATATACGCTCATTATATCACTGCTTATATCAATGAAACAATCAGATTGCTTGATTTGAGCAACCCGTTTTATAAATACACACATACACCTCAAACATTCCACAGTGCATTTTGTGAATTTGCATTGGGGTGAAAGTAAACAGCAGCAACCAATCACTCAATCACTGTTTGGAACTATCCTGAAAGTGAACCTTGGACTAAAAAGAGTAAGCTTCTACGCTTACTTTCAGCAAGGAGAAAGATTAGTCTGAGAAGGGAGTGTCATGTCCAATGTTTTTCTGCCACAAAGTAGACATTATGATAATGGGTTCTAGTTTTCTGGGAGTTGAGGTTTGGAGTATAAAATCTCATTACGATACTTTGAAGTCATTTGCACAGTGGGATGAAGGTAAACACTGGGGAAACAACTCACTTGGCTTAATCAATAAATGTATATACAATTTAGAATAGTGATTTGACATACCTGCATTACATTTTCTAGTTAGCCCTATCCACTCACATCATTTAAAAACACACTTAAAAAATAGCCCAGCTTTTGCTTGCACCTCTGGTCACCTAAACATCAACTTCCTTTCAGTGAAACTTCCCTGAATCATTTTTAAACAGCTGATCCTAATATAGATCGATTAGAGTAAAGATGTCAGTACTGTTCCAAGGTTAACATGACCATCTCTTCATGAATAAATTAAGCTTCTTACATTATGCTAAAAACAGACTAATTGAGCGGCTGAACTCACCGATGGGTTCTTCTGATCAGACTAAAGAGCAAATGCTGTTTAAAGGGCAATAAAGGGAAATCAATGTAAATTGTCCATCGATCCATTAATCGTGGCTTACATCCAGCATTCTTACCTGGTATGAGCAGCGTAAAGAGGTAATTGACTTTAGAAGAAATACACACATTAGTTTGTAAACAGTGTACTTGTATAAAGCAATATTAGTACAAATGTGACCACAGTCTCAAAGCCATAAATACGTCCTTATCCTCCTCACAGATATGAGACAAAACACACTGTAAAATTTGGAAATACCATACAGCCTGGGATTTGGATTTGCGGATTCATTAACTAGCCGCTAGTGCAGCTTTCTGCTGCAGGGAAATCACTTGTTGTATGGAAAAATCCAAGGTGCATTTCTCCTTTGTGAATTTACTCATGGAAATGAAATGGGATCAGGCAGAGGTATTTATTTATTAATATATCAAGGGGCATTACCTCAGTGGCATATTATTTTCTCTTCTCCCAGTGCCCCCCTCCCCTCGACAGGCGGCATTAGTAAATGTGTGCTGACAGCAGAGGTTACCTTGAGCAGGCCGCTGGACCTGGGGGCTGTATGTCTTCATTTACCCCAGTATCTGCAGATGCCAGGGAAAAGGGAAAGTTATTTTCTGTGTCTGGCCCACGGGGAAAACTGAGGCTAACGATCTTGGCCATGTTGATTGTTACCTTGCTCCTAGAATAGCACTTTACTTTTAGGAGCAAGCACCAGGGAATGCAAGCAGGAAGGATGAGAAGGGATGAGTGGGGTGTGTCTACGTGTGTGTGAGTATACAGTAGCAGAGGCAGAGGTGAGGGTTGGGCGTGGAAGTGTTTGGGTCACCGGCTGGACTGAGACACACACACACACACACACACACAAACACATAAACACACACGGGGGAGCTTTGAACCCAGTTGCCCAGAGAAGTCATTGTGTGGTGTGATTATCTTGAACCTTTGTGTCCACCTATTAATCATCTGGATTATTTAGGTCAACCTTGATACAAACACCTTCCATGAAGTTACTACACAGAGCCCCATAAGATGAGTCCATAGGTTAGTTTGGCATGAGGCTGCAAAGTGTAAGCAAGTCTGACTACACCACTTAAAGCGATGATTGCCGACTGGCAGACCCGCAGGCCACATCCAGCCCGCTAAAGCTTCCCATCTGGCCCGCAGAAGGGCCACTGATGAAAGTATTGCAATATTTATATACTTGCAGTATTATAAACTGTGCATCTGTGGCGCAATTCCCAGGAAAAAATGCTGCATTAACTTATTGCTAATGCAAACTTAACATTTCCTACTGCTGAAGCTTCTCATTAAAAGCATTTAGCTTTTATTATGAAGTAGTCACAGGATATGCAACGTGTTTGTCAGTGAGATTAGCACTGACCACTATCATTCATCAAAAATGTGTCTACAAAACGAGAGTAATTTTCAACAGTTTGAAATATTGCAGAGGGTAATAGAACAGCCAGGAGCAGCCAAAGTGAGCTGATAGGTGAAAAACTGACGGCGACAGGCTGCACACCTCCACCTGCTCAGCCAGGTAGCGCCTTTCACTTTCGCCGTTCGCAGACTCATGTCATGTGCAGCACAGAGTTAGATCATGACTGCTCACAAAATCATGTAAAAAGACCAATTACGGTCTGACAGTAGTTTAGCTGCTCCAGACTTCTGTGACCTGTAGTATTAAACCGCATTTGCTGTACCACCAGTAAGTACAGGTGACACATGCGGTTGATTAATATTTCCTGCCAATCAGAACTGCATTCTGCAGTTACTCTTACAATTACAGATCATTTACTCCTCAGTGAACTGCCTATTTGTCAGAAGTCTGAGAGCATTTTTCAGTTATGTATCTAATAGGCCTATGTAGTTATTAGGGCTGACCCCGAATAGTCGGAGATTTGATGCTTCAATGGGCGGAGCCTGATTCAACTGTTAATCTCACAGTCAAAGCTTCGCAGCGGCGTTAAGAAACGAGGATCATACCATTTTGGCTATATGGGGGTGCTCAATGACTTTGATGATGATTTTAAATAGAACTACCAGTTTTCTCCCAATAAGTTAATATACAGCCTGTTACAATATACATTTCAAGAGATAATGCTGTAAATAAAAATGTGAAAGAAGGAAACATTTTAATAAATGTTTTTCAAGTATGTGAATAAATCCAAAATTCTAACCCTAACCCTTAACACTAGAACCGCCAATGGGTCAAATTTACCCGCGGCTGTTTTTTGATTATATGTATCTTTGTTTCAATATATGCATATGTTTCCAGTCAGGATGATTTCTATGGCTCCTCTGTAAAAGCTGACAAGAAGTTGGTGTGGGAATTTGGTCTTCTTAAGCTTCCTCTAGAAATACAGTTGTTTCTGAGCTTTCTTCACCAGCCTGGAGATGTGAGACGACCATGTCAGGTTCTCTGTGCTGCTGATTCCCAGGAACCTGAAACTGTTCACCTGCTCCACCTCAGCACCACTGATGTAGACAGGAGTGTGTGTCTTTATCTCCTTCTTCCTGAAATCAACGATCAGCTCCTTAGTTTTGCTGACGCTGAGCAGCAGGTTGTTCTCTGAGCACCACACTGCAAGATTATCAATTTCCTACCGATATGAAGTCTCATTGTTGTTTGAAATCCGGCTGATGATGGCGGTGTTCTCTGCAAACTTCACAAAAGAGTTCTCTTCATGTCGGGGATGCAGTCGTGGGTGTACAGCGTGAACAGGAGGGGGCTGAGCACACAGCCCTGGGGGGCTCCGGTGTTGAGTAAAGTGGAGAATGTGACTCCTCCAATCCAAACTGTCTGTCTGTTTGTGAGGAATATCCAGTTGCAGAGTGTTGTATTTGAACCCAGAGTGCCGAGTTGTCCACCTCGCAAGACATTCTGATCATTTATCACCATTGATGAACCACACAAAGAATATTATATTTTTTTTTACGGCAGACCCCAAATAGTCGAAGAGTCGATGCTTCGATGGGCGGAGCCTGATTCGATTGTCAAACCTCGCAGCAGAGGATAACGCCATTTTGGCGATATGGGGGTGCTCAACGTCTGATTTTACATAGAACTACCAGTTCTCCCAATAAGTTAATATACAGCCTATTACAATATACATTTAAATTTTTAATGCTGTAAATAAACATGTAAAAAAAATAAAATACAAAAATAAATAAATTCAAAGTGCATGAATAAATCCAAAATTGTAACCCTAACCCTGGGTCGTGAGTGCACATGTGTGTAGCGTGCATGTGTGCAGTGGCAGAAGGAAAACTAGACCTGCGAAGAAGAGCGACATGCGTGCAGTCGTCAGCCACATGGCACGTACGCACACCAAACTCACAAGACCGGTGAATGGCAGGCGAACAGAGAAAAAGGGTCAACAATAACATATATTTAGCAGATGCTTCTATCCAAAGCGACTTACAATTGCTAGGAGTTAAGTGTCTCGCTCAGGGACACAATGGTGGATGGGTCATAGTAGGGAATTGAACCCAGGTCTCTCACACCAAAGCTAAGCATCTTATTCATTGCGCCATCACCTCCCCAGAGCCTCAGCCTTGCTGGAAATGAAGGCTACACTGTAAGTTACAGCGACTAATAAATAGAGTCTGCAGCTCTGCAGCTTCTCAAGATTTAAGCGGAGCTGTGTAAGCCCCCCCCCCACGCAATTGCCGCCACACAAACACATATGATTCAGACTTGACAATTCTGATTTGACTACGTAAATCCTTAGTCGGGGAAAGCCCTGGTAGTTATCATTATGGATTTACCATGTTTAGGTCTTTTCACAATGATATAGTCCTGCCCCAACAGTGTCTGGCCCTTGTACAACTTAAAGGAATCACTCGTTAATTGTTAATCAATCATTAGCTAACTAATATAGCTAATTGGCTTACAGCTTAACTGAGTGTTAAAAGACTTCTCTTGTAACATTCAACAAATATGTAAATTAAGCAGCCAAACAGGGTTATGTTATAAAGAATAAGAGTCTGATCTTACATTTTCCCATATCATACTCAAAATACTAGGACTGCACAGCAATTTGAAGTAAATGCTTCGCTACATTCTGCCGCTCCTCTCCATGGATGATCATGTGGTGGGAACGATGACATTTAGCTTTTGTGTGCAGCAGTCAACTGGATATTGAGGACCCTTTTACAAATTAGCATTTAAAAAGAAGTCAGCTTGTAACATAAAAAGTCAGTCATTGTTTTCAACAAACTGATGGAACAAGCTGTACACTCACTACTTTATATTGTAGCAAAGTGTCATTTCTTCAGAGTTGTGACATGAAAAGATATTATCGATTATTTACAAAAATGTGAGGGGTGTACTCATTTTGTGAGATACTGAGTGTTATTATGACCACTGAAAGCATCAAGGTGTAAGCAACTAATCAAATCCTTGACATCATCCCTTGTTTGATGCTAACACATTGTCCTTATCTGCTTTGAACAGAGCTGTGCCCTCTAGCTCTTTCTTTTTCATTATAATGGAATAGATAAAAAGTGCATGTGGATTGTAAGGAGAAGGAGTGTCTCAGCCACAGAGTAAAAATGAAGGGTTATTACAGTTAAATACAGGCTGACACCCTGTCGGCTAATCCTTGGGGCAGCTGTTACAGAGAGAACTAATAGGCACATCAGTAATCAGGGCCAAATTCATTGTCTTACCTCGGCCCGAAAAGCACCTCTAAATAGTACTATAACAATCACTGTAAGAGGACCTCTCCCAATATTCAGTAAGAAGTACAGACTTAAAATTGGTTTTGGTTTTAAGTTATTACAGGGTAACTGGGGATGCAGCGAAACGCTCCGCTACACCGAGTGTTTCTGTTGCACAGAACGAAACTGTGGCAACTTCCACAAAACGAAAACAAAGTTACAGGAGCGGTGCACCAGCTTAAGTGTCGTGCTAATCAGAGGCTACTGTTCACTGGCTAAACTATGGCAGAGGGACCAAACTGTGAAGCTTTAGTTCCACCAAAGAAACGGCTTAAGTCGGCAGTGTGGGAGCATTTCAGATACACCAACCAGGGCGTTACTGATGACGGATCACCTGGTCAAAAACTTGCCGACTCAGACCCACCGCAACGACTCCGAGGCCCATTATTTTCAATGGCTTGCGCCGCACCGGGGTGATTTGTTGCTGCGTCGAGCAACGTGCACCGCACGGCGAGCTCGGGCACACGTCGCGGTCAAAGCAGTTGAACTTTAGCACTGAGCAGCTTCCACGCAGCGCAAATCGCTTCTTTTCTGAAAGGGCCTTTATGGAAGACAGAACGTAGTCCTCTCAAGACCTTCAGTCACTGAACATTTAACGTTACATCCTGTTGCCTCCTCCTGTCTGTGTTGAGAAAATGTTGCCAGGTATAAAACACTAAAATACATCAGGAGCTTATAAACTTTCAGGACTATAGGCTACCAATGAAATGCATTTCAGTTAACACTGCACTCAATTTCACTAAAACGTATGGATGAGAGTTGCTGACAGTAACAGTTCTGTTCTTTAAACACAAACTTCAAATGTTAAAATGCAAAACAAATGTTCTCTATATACACAAACTAAAAGCAAAACAAAGTAAACCTGACTTAAAATCAGTTCATCCTAACAGTACATGCATTTTTGCCAACAAACATATGTAAAAGTGAATGAGTCATCTTTACTTTAAAAATTAGGACAAAGATATAAGTGACAGAATTACAGAAGTAAACCCTTTATTAGCAACATGAAATTGCAGCCAGTGATCAACAAATGATCCTACCTGTGTGGATTTTAGGTTCAGAATGTGCAAAAATACTGTGAAATACTTTTACGTTCCTTCTCGGCCGCTACGTTTCTCCAACGAACGCCGCCTGGCTCTGCCATCCCTTCACACAAAGCAATCTCAGTCCCGGCTGTTCTCATCTGTAACAACATGATTGTGAAACAAACTACCACATGCCATCAGAGCAGGGGCGTCCCTCTCCAACTTCAAGAAGCTCATTAAAACTCATCTCTTCCGAGAACACTTTCTCTTATAACACCTCTAACCCTTAACCTCTGCACTTCCTGTGCTCTTCTTCTTCTTCTTCCATCTCCTTACAATTCTCTTGTATTGATTGCACTATTCGTTAACTCTAACTACTTTCTCTAGGAATTCACCCCATTGATGCTGTACGTTCTAATAGCTCTTACTAGTATGTATTGTCACTCTTAGATCTTTTACTGTATTGACGCTTTATTGATGCTTGTCTGTTGTTCCTCAAATGTAAGTCGCTTTGGATAAAGGCGTCTGCCAAATGAGTAAATTATTAGTATTAGTAAATATAAATACACAATTACATTGAAACAAAAAAATGCACAGAAGGGAAAGAAACAAAAATGCACAGTCCTGTTCTAATCCATTTGGCCACATGTTCTCATCAACATCACATCTTATGTCATCTCTCACTTTGTACCTGGATAGAAACATTTTCTCTGATTCAGATACACCCTCTCCCAGGCCCAATTATTCTTCAGAAATGCTTATCAGCTGTTTCAATATAGATATTGAGCCGCTATTGTAGCAGAAGAAGAGGCTTTAGATATTATTTAAGGTTTTGAAAATGATATCTTCATTTCTGACATGTTGTGTGCCAGCATTTGTAAATAACACAAAAAACATCCATAGTGTTTTTAGTAACTTGAATTGTGTTAATTGTATGGTATGAACAAACTGATGTGGGGCTAACTGTGTTTAGAGTTTTGAAAATGTGACTACAGACTGGACAAAAGGATCTTAGCGGTTATAAAAAAAAATAATAAGTGATTCATGCTATGAGTTTATATCTTACTGGCCACAAGACATGGAATGGATTCCCCAAAATAACTTAATTTCAAGCCACAGCCACAGCTGTTTTTCAAGTAAAAAAATGCGCTAATAAATTCTATATGCTACATGCCAAGCATTAAATGGTTGACAGACAAAGCAACATATTGGAGCATTCAGCAGTTAAAGAGCTGGATGTTTTTCTTAGGAGTTTGTAGACATCTATTGCACGTTTGTCAGTCCTTTTGCTCTCTTTCTCTTTCTTCCTTTTTTTCCTGTTAAGTTTTCTGGGGCAGTTTTTCCTGATCAGAATTTAGGGCTCAAGGATAAAGGGTGTAAAGCCCTTTTGAATTTTTGATTTTGGATTATATAAAATAAATTGTCTTTTCTTCATTTACATCCATCGGGTTGCTACAAACAAGACTACAAATGAATAATGTTGCTCAGTGTCTACTGCTGTATAAATAGGTAACTCTTTACAATCACTGTTTGCCATAACAATTTGTCAAAATTGTGTTTATAGAATCACTCTGCTGCCCCTAAGTGGCCAAAAAGCTTTAAAGTGCAAAAGTAAAATCTATTCAATATCATTATGGCCTCATGATTTTCATGAGCACCCCCAGTCTTCGTCAAAATGGGCCAAATCTTATATATCAGTGCCTGATCTCATTAATATGTTAAATTGGAGCAAATCCCTGCAGCAAGCTTCTAAAATCTTATGCTAAGTCTTCCCAATGGAGTGGAGGCTGTTAGAGCTCTATGTTCATGCCATTAGTTTTGGAATGACAACAATTAGATAGGTGGGTTATGTTCAGCCATTGCATGGCCAAAGGTATGTGGACACCTGAACATAATATGACAAACTCAATCAAAAGCAAAATTGCAAAAACAGCCAGTCTTTGTTTGATAAAGCACTAGGTCAATATTTAACGTGTTTTGCCAAAAATGGTGGTTGGCCATGAAAATGTAAGAGAGCTGAGCTAATTGACATCTGAAGAATGTCTTTAAAATGTCAAGAGGTTAAACTCCATTTTCAATGAATGCTCACACAAAGCTGGAAAGCATACATCATTCAAATATACCCTGACGCACTGCTGTTAATGTGCTCAATTTTTGGAATTGAGTTTAGGTAATTCGACCCTGCCACCTCTGACTAAAGCTCAGGGCAATTTTATTGCTCCCCACTTTGTAATCAGCTATTCATGAGCTTTCTGAATACAAGTGGTCTTACTCCTCCAGCTGCTGAGTGGTAAGAATGTTTCAGAAATATTTATTGTCCACAGCTCAAACTGTGTGGGGGATGAAATTTGATACCACTTTTTTTGTTTTTTGTAAACCAGCTATAAAAACAAAAGATAAAACAGTTTTCCCGCTTTTCTGACAGACGCACTGTCACCCCTCAAGTGTTTTAAAATACAACATATGATGACTGGATAACAGGTTGAAAGAATACGTCAAAGTCAGGATTTGAATTTTCTGAGCATCATATATAGGTGCTGGTCATATAATTAGAATATCATCAAAAAGTTGATTTATTTCAGTAATTCCATTCAAAAAGTCAAACTTGTATAATGTATACATTAATTCCAAACAGACTGATATATTTCAAGTGTTCATTCCTTTTAATTTTGATGATTATAACTGACAATAATGAAAACCCCAAAATCAGTATCTCAGAAAATAAGAATATTGAAGACACCTGGTGCCACACTCTAATCAGCTAATTAACTCAAAACACCTGCAAAGGCCTTTAAATGGTCTCTCATTCTAGTTCTGTAGGCTACACAATCATGGGGAAGACTGCTGACTTGACAGCTGTCCAAAAGACGACCATTGACACCTTGCACAAGGAGGGCAAGACACAAAAGGTCATTGCTAAAGAGGCTGGCTGTTCACAGAGCTCTGTGTCCAAGCACATTAATAGAGAGGCGAAGGGAAGGAAAAGATGTGGTAGAAAAAAGTGTACAAG